>NC_060288.1:5240761-5264068 GCF_021613505.1 Equus quagga | reverse complement strand
TAACTTTCCACAAGCCGAAACCCATCATCAGTACTTCCTCCTGGTGATGATGGTGTTGGCTCACAAGATGGAAGAGAATATCCAGCCTCACAGTGACAACTAAGGAGAGTATTGCAAGCCTAAAACCAAAACCAAATAAAAAACAAGAACACTTTATATGCAACATAAAAATTAAATGCATTATTTGTGATTGTCACTCTATATAAGTTATTAAAGTATTGTAGGTTAGTATATTATAGCTAGGTTTTTTTTACTATGGAAAATAATTTTCAAAATAAAATATAATAAATGTCCATGCAATATCTTTTCAAATGTCATGGAGATTTCCTCTTATTATCTCTTGCATTTTAAAAATAAAATTATGTAACATTCTTGATACAACTGAAATGACTTACTCTCGAAAGGCATAGAAATTATAAAATAGTGGAAGTTGAAATTTATTACAAATTGTGCTAAAATTTTAAAAAGTTACTTTGATAAGAGCCAATATTTACCAAAAATAGAGGGAAAAACTAAAGCTTGTTTAATCAGACACAGATAGCAAAATTTATTTTGCTAAAAAATAGGAAGGCTAAAAAATATCTATAAATGTGATCTGGTATATGAATCACAGCAAAGATTGGAAGCAGAATAGAGAATCTAGAAATAGGTTAATGCAAAACTAAATTAAAATTGAATAAGAAGAAAAATAAATAGAAAAGAAACTGTAAATAATAGGATATGTGAGTGATTTAGGAAAAAATTTTGATACAATACACACAGGTCACTTTTTTTATGGATTACTAAAGAAAATATGAAGCACCAATATGGCAGGAGACACTAGCCACAAAGTAAAGTGAAAAGCATGTTTGGAAAAACTTACAAAGTTTATAAAATTTGTATAACCCAGTACTTTCACAATGGATGGACGAATAGAAATGCAAATGGCAAATAATGACCATACATACCTACTTAGGAATTGTACAATTAATTATGAAATAAATGTAAATTAACGATGGATTTAACATGTTAGAGGAGATTAAAAAGACTGAGAAGCTACCCGGCCAGAATTGGACAAAACGCACATTTTTATACATGACAGGTGGGAACAAACACTGGTATATTTCTTGAAGACAATATAATATTTATGAAAATTTAAATGGTGCATATATTTGACCCATCAGATTTCATGGCTAACAATTTAAGAAATCAAATAGATGTGCAAAAGTGAATGTAAAACAAAGTCCATTGCACCACTTTTTATAATAGTTAAGTAAAAGTTTTTAGAGTTTTTGTTTTTATGGTATATTTTCACAATCTTTTACTTCCATTACGTGCCATATTTTAGACACATCAGTTGTAAGCAGAACATGTGCATGCGTGTTTGTCTTGCATGATAATCTCTGTCTTTGCTTTTAATGGATCTTTATCTTTGGTTTTTAATTGCAGTACTTTGTCCCTCTACATCTCTGGAGACTGAGACACTGGTGGGGGCCATTGTTCTGAGCTGGTACAGGCGTGCTGATATGGACACGGGTGGGGGCCATTGAGGTGCATCCCTTGGGCTGTTAGCCCAGGGGTCTGCCACACCCACTAGAGCACAGATTTAATCCAGTTCAGGCAGGGCAGGCAACCTGCCCTAGGGACTGGCCCCACCTAACAGCAAGCCCTCAGGCTACTTTTCAGCCTGCATTGACTGAGTGCAAGGGTGTCTGCCTCTATGGGGCAGGGCTTGTGTGAGGACCAGGTGAACTGTGGAGGGCATTGGGGCAGAGGTGGGGGCCTCTGCAGTGTGGCGTTGGGGTACCCAATTAAGAGGACAATTGCAATAAGAGTGTGCTGATAGACTTTGTGGCCAACAGTGCTGAGGCCCCTCCAAACTGGATTTACAAACAGCTCCCCTTTGTCCCTCTCTTCTCCTTCTGGGACACCTATAATCTGAATGTTAGCACACTTGACATTGTCCCAGAGTTCCCTTAGACTGTTCTCATTCTGTCTAATTCTTTTTTCTCTTTTCTGTTCTGCTTGGGTGATTTCCTCTAGTCTTTCATCTAGCTCACTGATCTGTTCTTCTGCTTCCTCTACTCTGCTGAGTCCCTCTAGTGAATTTCTCGTTTTCAACATTGTATTCTTCATTTCTGATTGTTTTTTTTTTAAATTATCTTCCAGTTCTCTGCTAATGTGCTCACTGTGTTCATCCATTCTTCTCCACATATCTGTGAGCATCCTCATGATATTTTGTTTGAACTCTTTGTTGAGTAGGTCACTTGTTTCTGTTTCATTTAGTCCTTTCTCTGGGGTTTTGTCCTGTTCCCTTGTTTAGAAAGTATTCCTTTGTCTCCTTATTGTGCCTCTTTCTCTGTGCTTATTTCTATGTATTAGGTGAGTCGGCTATGTCTCCTGATGTTGGAGAAGTGGCCTCATGTATGAGATGCCTTATGAGGCCCAGCAGTGTGCTTCCCTCTCCTCACCAGTCCAGAAGATCCAGGAGTGACCCCTTTGTGGGGTAGTTGTGTCCTTTTGCTGTGGCAGGGTTGCTCCCACTGCAGGTACCCAGGGAGTATAATCTTTCCTTCCCTGGCCAGCTGTTTGTAAATCTGGTTTGTGAAGCCTCAGCACCCTTGGCTACAAAGTCTATCAGCACACTCCTATCGCAGTTTTCCTCTTAACTGGGTTGGTACCCAGTGTAGCTGGTTGCTAGGCTCAGGGGCTTACAATTGCTAAATGCCTCAGGCCTATAAGGCTGTTGTCAGTTCTCTTAGGAGTGCAGCTGAGTGGGGCTGGCCCTAGGCACAGGAGCACTCAATTGTTTCAGGCTTTGGAAGGTGGGACTGATCCTTTTTATGGCTATTTGTGAAGCACAGGTCTTCTGCCACTGATAAGCCTCACCCCCCAGAGGACCAAATACACTGTCAACACAGTCCTGGTCCGTGTGCACTTCTCAACCCCCTGCAGCATACCCCAATGCTGCACTGCAGAGGCCCCAACCTCTCCACCAATGCCCCCCCACAATTCATCTGGTCCTCACACAGGCCCTGCCCCACAGAGGCAGACACCCTTGCCTGCCTATAGAGAATCAAGGCACTCAGTCAATGCAGGCTGAAAAGTAGCCTGAGGGCTTGCTGTTAGGTGGGGCCAGTCCCTAGGGCTGGTTGCCTGCCCTGGCTGAACTGAACTAAATCTGTGCTCTAGTGGGCCTGGCAGACCCCTGGGCTAACAGGCCAAGGGATGAACCTCAATGGTGTCCACTGGGTTCCATGTCAGCACGCCTGGGCCAGTTCAGAACAATGGCCCCCACCAATGTCTCAATCTCCAGAGAGGTCCCTCCTCTCACCAAGATGCCCCCAGAGCCCACCAGGTGAGTCTCGTTTCACCAAAGGACTGTCCACCTTCTCTCTGGTGATTTTAGGTTGCTGCAATGAGTGAGTTTGTGCGTGGGCCTTTTAAGACCCAGGTCTTTTCAGCCTTTGGCCAACAGCTTTTCTGGGGGTATCCTCACTGCAGTTAACAGCCAGCAAAGCCAGACAGTAAGACCACCGTCTCAGTTGGGCTGAGTCTGAAGGATGCTTATAGCAGTATCGGACCCTGCTCCGGACCTCACGCCTCCAGGGAGGGCTGCATACCTTAGGGTGGCTCCTGCCTGGCCAGCTGAGAAGCTCCGCTGCTCCCAAAGGTGGCTTTTTTCCCCTCCCGTAGGAATATCTGCCTCTTCTGCCTTAGTCAGGACTGTCCCTTGTTGTGGGTGTTCTTTTTAACCAGTTTTAATTTTTCTCCCCAGGGTAATTTTTCCAAAAATAGTTGTAACCTGGTTGTGTTCGTGGGCGGAGATGAGTTCTGAGTCTGCTTACGCCACCATCTTGATGAGATCTGTCTCCTATAATTTTTAATTGCTATATTTCCCTAGTGAATTGAACTTGCTATCATTATGAACTAATATTCTACTTCTATCCAGTAACGCTTTTTTTCTTATCATCTACTTTAGCTATACCACCTTTCTTTTAATTAGTATTTGCATGATACATAGTTTTACTTTCAATCTTCAGTTTTCTTGTTTGAAATATATTTCCATATATCTCAGCTTATATTTGGATTATTTTTCCATGCAGTATGATAACCTTTGTCCTTTAATTGGATAATGTAGTCAATTAATGTATTTCTGACATTTTTGGATTCAATTTTTTCTATTTGTTCCAGGTAGTTTATATTTCTTTTTCTATCTTTACTTGTCCTCTAATAATTTAATAGCTCCTCTAATTCCATTTTTCTGTTCATATTTTTACTGATTACCTGGTAAATTACAACATACATACTTATCAAAGTCTAAAGTTAATCAACATCTTTTATCTTCTTCCGGGACAATACTGCTTCTTAAAAAAAAAAAAATTTTATCTCCATTTACGCTCCTTCAATCTATATATTATTATATGTACAATTTAAGGTAATGTTAGATGCTGCTATAAACAAGCATCTAAAATCTTAGTTGTTTAATACACACACATAAAGCCCAGTGCAGATACTCCTGGGTAGTGGGTAGACTTCCACATGCTCGTGTTGAAATACTTACATATTGTGCTCCTGTCCTTATTTACAGCCTTTCTATTAAGCTTACCAGCAGAAAGGCTCACACAGTTTTAACTGCTCCAACCAAGAAGTGACATACATTACTCCCATTCATATTATATGGCTTGATCTAAATATAACAAGGTCTGAGAAATGTAGTCCCTGAATTGGCACATGCTTTCCAGCCACAGCTGCAGACAGTGGTATCAGCCTATGACCCATTATTGTTACTTGTTTTAATTTAATCTTGTCTCTATTTTAATTTCATCAGACACCATTATTATTGATTCATACAGGCTATGTTCAAACAATTATTACTTTCATTACTCTTCATTCCCTCTGAATTGCAGATCTCCCATCTGGGATCACTTCCTTCTGCCTGAAGTATATTTATAATTTCCTTTGGTAATATTAAGGAAATATTACCAAATAACTGTTGGCATATAAGTGGAGGCAAAGAAACAAAGAAGAAAAATGGAAAATAAGGTGATAGTGTTAATTCTAAAAATATCAATAATCACAAGAATGTACATAATTTAAACTGAAATTAATTAAAACACATTTTTATATTGAATAGGGAAAAATAGTTCCAGTTATATGCTGTTTAGAAGAAACACTCCTGAATTGGCAAGGATTATATGTAGCTGCATGAGACAGAAAACTCAAAATAATAACTAATAATAATAAGTTTATTTCTCTCTCACATGAAAGTAGCTTCTTGATCTTTAGGGACCTGGACTCTCCAGCTACCTAGTCCATCATGCCTAGGTAATGACCTTGTCTTCACATGGCATTTTAAATAGCAGATTGGAGAAGACCACAATGAAGAATTGGTAGCATGCCTTTAACGAAGCTTCATGGAAGTTCCAAATATTATTTCTGCTTGCATCTCTCTGGATGAAACTTAGAAAAATCTAGCTACAAGAAAAGCTAGGAAATGAAGACTTCTATATGAGCAGGAGTATGCATATCTGAAAACTGAGGTTTGTTTAAAAAGAAAAGGATCAAATAGAAACTGGAAGAGGTATGTAGAGAGATATTTATGAAATATTGTTTGTAATGGCAAAAATAGAAACAACCAAAATGCCCAAGAAAAGTGTAAAGGATACAGTGCAGCATATTCATATAATGAAACATTACACACCAGTGCAAAAAATTAACTAGACACAAAGGATTTTGAGGACAGTGAAACTACTCTGTATGATAGATCTAACTCTAAAATGTTAGATATATGTCATTATATATTTGTCAGAAGTCATAGAATGTACAACACCAAGAGTAAACTCTAATGTAAACTATGGACTTAGGGTAATTAGAATGTGTCACTGCAAGTTCATCATTTGTAACAAATGTACCACTCTGTGATGGGATGTTAATAGTAAAGGAGGCTATGCGTATGTGGGAGCAGGGGATATATGGGATATGTCCATGCTTTCCTCTCTATTTTGCTGTGAACCTAAAATTTATCTTTAAAAAAAAGTCTTAAAATAACTAAAATTTCATGTATCAGGATGGATAAATCTCAAAATTCTAAGTGGAAACAAAAAAATTCAAATTGCAGAATGACACAGTATGATACGATTTACATTATGTCTAAGGCATAAGAAACAATTCTTGTTTAGAGATATGTTCAATTGTTGCAAAAGTATAAGAGTTTTTAAACGAAATGTTTTGTAAAAGTATAAGTATAAAAGCTCTGAATTCATCTCCTCCAATGGTTCTATGCTACACCCTGCCTCAGTCATACATTCCTATGGCTCCCACCCTATGCCTTGTCAACAGACCTGTATCAATAAGTGCAACTCCTCCATCATCTCTCTAAAGTGCATCCCACATCCTGACCACCTACTTTCTTTCCTGATCACTCCTCCAGGACCCAACTGCAACAATCCATGTACCCACCAGCATATCCAAACCATGGTTCCCACATTTTCACTGTTCCTGACTTCCTTAGTGACTTCTCTCCTTCCTTAACCAGTTCAAATTCTCTTACAAACTGAGGAAGCTGAGGAAGCTGAGGAAGATTCACCCTGAGCTAACATCTCCTGCCAATCTTCCTCTTGTATGTAAGCCACCACCACAGCATGGCCACTGACAGACAAGTGGTGTAGCTCTGTGCCCAGGAACCAAGCCCAGGCCACCAAAGCAGAACGCACCAAACTTAATCACTTGGCCACCAGGGCTGGCCCTGGATAATTCTTAAATGTACAAATATTTTAAATAAAAAGATTAAATAATTACATACCAAAGCAATTCCTGCAGAATAATGGGTAACGCACATCTTTCCAGGAAACGCTGCTCCCACATAATCTGGATAATCTTTATAGCTAAATAAATAGGTATACGTTTACAATTAATTTTGACAAACAATTCAAAGGAGAGAAATTCCAGTAATAATTTATCTGTAGTTCATAAAATCCTAATCTAAGGCAAATTGGGGTATGATCTTTCCATATGTCCTTAATTGTTTTGATTTTGGAAGATAGTCTTCATTAAACAAGATTAAGCACTCTGGATTTCTAAAACATACCCCACAGATCCAAGTTTTTGATGGCTTTACTGTTCTCATCACATTTGGTTAGGATTGCCACAGACTTTGACCAAATATTTTGATCAAAAGCATTATGTTGAGTGACAATGAAAAAGTTTTAATGCATGGATTAAAAATTTCCTTCTCATGTAAAAAAGCTCACCAGTTTCTCATAGGAATGACTTTATTGTTCTACAACTTAACATTATTATTTTGAGCAAGGGCCCAAATAAATTGTTATATAATAACAGCACTGTTCTCAGAGATATACATAAATTATTCCATTTACTCCTCAAATCAAGCCAGTGAAAAAGATGTTATTTTTATCCCCATTGAACAAATAAAACATCAGATGGAAACTATAAATAACTTTCTCAAGGTAGTATGATTAATAAGTGCTACTGATGAATTTGAACTTGGGCAATCTGAATCCAGAGCCATACTCTCAATCACTAAGGTATAGACACTCCCAACATATTCTGCCATCTTAGAGCCCCCACCAAAACAAACATTCCAGAATGTGTGTAAAGAAGCTTGGTATTCAATTCTCAATTCGAAATGCTCCTTTGGTCTCAACTGCACTTCAGTTCACAATTGCACTGTGTCCTCTCTGCTGCCTTTACTCTGGCTCTTTGATATCGTTTATACCTAACCCTTCCAGCACTTGTTTCCAAGTATTTGCTCTCAACACCCAACTCTGGCTTTCTAATTCAATGTCTAAGTATTGTTTACACTCTTCTCCATCCAAGAGACTTCTCCCAATAGATAAGACTTTCCCTAAAACTCTAGGCATACTCCTAATAAGCTGGACTCAGTAATAGTTATTTTTTACTTAATACTGCCCACCCAGTCTCCACATCAAATCAGTTGTCAAGATCTACCGTTTCACTTCTTCCATGTTTCTTGTATCCTTTCCCTCATTCAAAGTTCCAGCTCTAGTTCTAACTATGAATTCCATATTCTTTGAAAAGAACTACAAAATTATTTAGTCTCATGCCTCTAAGCACATTGTTTCCATAACCTAGAACACCTTCCTATCCCTTCTCTGAATTTAAACATACCTAAACTCTGCATTCCCACTTTTAATTTAATTAGTACTTGTTTAATTTGGGCTTTTCGTTATACATGACTTTGAGTCAATCTCTCTCTCTCTCTTGCTCTCACTCTCATTCTTTTTTCTCCTGTAAACTATAAACAAGTAGAGATAATGCACTAACATTCATCTGTGGAGTAACATCAGCAAGATAGCAGAAGGGGTGTTTTCAGCCCTCATCTCCCCACAGAAATGATTTTGACAACTACCCACGGATAAGAGTACTTTCTGGGAGTCCAAGAGTCCAGAGGAGAAGTCCCAGCACCTCATTGGAGGGAAAATCCAAGAATAGATACAAAGGAGGAGGAAAGAACAGTTTCACTTTACCCCAAGGCACTACAGCTCAGTGCTAAGAGAGACACCCTGAGCCATGATTTCTCAGGGGAAGATGAGAGCATAGTGAGTGCCTCCAGCCATGTGGGATTCTGCACAAGAGGCCCACTTCTTAAGTGTCCGTTGACAGATGAATGGATAGAAAAAATGTGATATATATATACAATGGAATATTATTCAGCCTTAAAAAGGAAGGAAATTCTGCCATTTGCAACGTAGATTAAATTTGGAGGAGATTATGTTAAGTGAAATAAACCAGACATAAAGACAAATACTGTATGATCTCACCTAAGTGAAATCTAAAATAGTCCAACTCATGAAAACAGAGAGAAGAATGGTGGTTGCCAGGGGTTAGGGATGGAGGAAATAGGAAGATGTTGCTCAAAGGGTACAAAGTTTCTGTTCTGTAGGATGAGTAAGTCCTGGAGATGTAATGTACAGCATGGTGACTATAGTTAATAATACTGTATTGCAAATTTGAAATTTAGTAAGAGAGTAGATCTTAAGTTTTGTCACCACAAACACAAAAAGATGGTAACTATGTAAGGTGACAGGTATGTTAATTAGCCTTACTATGGTAATCATTTCACAATGTATACATATATTAAAACATCACACTGTACACTTCAAATATATACAATCTTTATTTGACAATTTTAATTCAATAAAGGTTGTAAAAAAAATAAGAAAAATAAAGGTGAGGGAACTGAGGCAGAGGTGGCATTTGCCCTAGGTGACAGAGCTAAGTTAAGGCAGGCAGTTGGCCTCCAGAGCTTAAATTCTGAATCACTATACTATACTATCTCAATAAACATTTGATGTAAAATGTTTAAAAGAACTTAAACTTGCAATGTTCATAGTACCTACTGTATGACTTATTCATACCAGATTATAAGCTTCTGGAATACAGAGACCATAGAAAATTATAATTAATTATTGTATTTTAATAGTACCTATTCTAGGACCTTACTCATTGTAGATATGCAAAATATGTTGCTGCAGTAAAATAATACCAAGATACCAAGGAGTATTACTGAAGTTCTAGGATGCTGATTGTACCCTAATTTCTCCATTTCTAATGGGATAAATTCTCTTTCAGCAATCTCACTTATTAATGGAATCAAAGTTCAATGTTCTATTAAAAAAATAATACATCATGCCAAAGTGATGTTTCTTCTAGGAATGCGAGGACAGTTCAAGGTTGGGAAATATATTAATATAATTATTTGTTTTAAGAGAGCTAAGGAGAATATCTTATATCATCCCTATAAAAGCTGAAAGATTATTTTTCAAACTGTTTGTATAACGTGGATCTATGGCTACTGCCTTAATATTATACACACACAAAGATATGGGCACCCATGTGCAAGTGCACACACACACATACACACACACACACACACACAAACACACATTTTAGCCCAAAAAGCTAAAAAGCATACTACTGAACAAGGTAATATTCCCACTAAAGTAAAGAAGAAAACAGACATGACCCATGTTACCATTATTACCACTACTATTTAACATTGTATTAAATTAGCCAGAGCAGTAAGATTAGAGAAAGAAATTGAAAATACAAAATTAGGAAAAAAAGAGATAAAACTACTTGTACTTATAGATGGTATGATTGTATGCATGAAAAACCAAGGTAATAAACTTAACTATTAAAAACAATAAATTTAGTAAGGCAGTAGGATATAAAATAAATACAGGCATACCTCAGAGATATTGCAGATTCAGTTCCAGACCACCACAATAAACTGGATACCACAATAAAGCAAGTCACAAGATATTTTTTGTTTCTCAGTGAGTATAAAAATTACGTTTACACTATACTGTAGTCTTTGAAGTGTGCAATAGCATTATGTCTAAAAGAATGTAACATACATTAATTTAAAAATACTTTATTGCTAAAAAATGCTACCCATCACCTGAGGCTTCAGTGAGTTTTAATCTTTTTGCTGGTGGAAAGTGTTGTAAAAAATACAGTTATCTGAGAAGCACAATAAAGCAAGGAGCAATAAAATGAGGTATGCCTGTATATGAAAATTAAGTAATTTTTATACATAAAAACAACATCTTGTTAGTAGACAGCTGACCCACTTATAACAGCAACCAGAAAGATAAAAAACCTAGGAAAAGTTGTCAATAAATTTATAAAACCTATAGAGAGAAACTAACTTCTGAAGGACAAAACAAGTAGAAAAACATGATACATGTGTGATTTGAAGACAACAATTCTCCATAAGTTGATTCATAAATTTAATGTAGTCCTAATAAAAATACCATCATTTTTTAGAAGCTGGACAGGTTGATTCTAAAATTTCCATGGAAAATAAATTTAAAACTTCCTTTATAACCATGAAGTGGGAAGGCCTTTTTAATTATGACTCAAACTCCAGAAATCATCAAATAAAAAACCGAATCAATTCTGCATCATGAAAATATAAATATTTTGTATGGCAGTTTAAAAATACACACACAAAAAGCCAAGTCAAAAGACAAATTACCAATTGGGAAAGAAAACTACTTCTCATTGCAAGGGAAGGAAATTTATTTATCTTTATGTCTATATCTATCTATCTACCTGCCTATCTACCTGCCTATCTATCTATCTATCTATCTATCTGTCTGTCTGTCTGTCTATATGTCTCATAAAGAAGAAATTAAAATGAAAACTATGCCAAGGTACCACTTCTCACATACCACACAGGTAAAAACCCAAACTTTGACCATACGCTTTGTTGGCAAGACTGTGGGGACAGAGACCCTCTCATACATTATTGATGGGTATGCAAAGTGCTAAAATCTGGTATTAGCTATCAAAATTATAGTTACACTACCCAGTAATCTCATTGCTGGGAATTTACCTTCCAGACACATATGTACATACATAAAATGACACATATATGAAGTTTTTTTACTGTAAGATTCTTTATAACAATAAAATATTGGAAGTTAGCTAAGTGCTCATTATTAGGGAACTAGATAAATAAACTACACACAATCACATGATGATTTCTAGCCCCTATCATATAGTGGTTAAAAATAAGAAAGAGCTTTATGTTCTCATATGAAGAAGACTCTCAAATATTAAGCAACAAGGCAAGGGCAAAATAAGAGTCATATGACAAGCATCATTTTGTTTAAGGAGACACAATAAGAATAAATAAATAGGAATAAATTATATTTGCACAAAGACCAATAAAAGAATACACAAGTTACTAATAAAAATGATTTGAGTCCCTGAACCAAGAAGCAAAGGATGGAGGTGGGAGTGTGAAAGGGAGAATTTTCTGTAAAGATGGTTACATTAGTGTTAACTGCTTGCTATGTTGAGAACACTGTTATTTCAGGGAATGGATGTGATAGCCATTCTGTAATACATTTAGAAAAGTGCTTAAAAATGCATGTAATATATCAAGATGGCAGCATAGGCAGACTCTAAACTCACCTCATGCCACAAACACAACCAGGTTACAACAATTTTTAGAACAATTACCCCTGAGAGAGAACTGAAAACTGGATAAAAAGAATCCCCACAACAAGGGACAGTCCTGACTGAGGCAGAAGAAGCAGAAATTCAGGTCTGGAGAGAAAATCCCACCTTCACAAGCTGCAGAGCTTCAGGGACGGCCAGTACACAGCTTTCTCTGGAGGAGTGGGGGTCCTGAGCAGGGGAGTGTTGCCATTATAAGCATCCTTTGGACTAGCATGACAGAAAGGCATCTCATAATATCTGGATTTTCTGGCTATGAACTACAATGGGGAATGCCCCTAGAAAAGCTAGCAGACACAAGTGGAAAACAAGCCAGCTCTTAAAGGGCCCACACAAAAATTCACCATTTCAGAAGGCAACCTAAACTCACCAGAAAGAAAGGTGCACAGTCCTCTGGTGAAAAGAGACTCACCTGATAGGCTCTGGGTACGTCTCGGTGAGAGGTGAGACCTCTTCAGGGACTGAAACATTGGTGGCAGCCATTATTGTGATGTAATACATGTGTGCTGACACAGATGCTGGCAGATGCCATTGGAGTTCTTCCCCTGGCCTGTTATCCCAGGGTCTGCCCCACCAACTAGAGCACTGACTTAATCCAGCTCAGCCAGAGCAGGCAGCCAGTCCTAGGGACTGGCCCCAGCCAACAGCAATGCCTCAGGCAGCTTTTGGGCCTGCAGAGATGAGGTGCCTGGATCCTCTGCAGGTAGGTGAGTGGGTTGGCCTCTGTGGGGCAGGGCCTTCATGGGGAATGGATGGAGAGTGTGGAGCATTGGTGGAGTGTGCAGGGGCCTCAGCAGTGGGGCAACAGGATCCACTCCAGAGGTTCAGGAACTATGTGTGGGCCAGGACTGTGTTGACGGTGGGTGTGGACCTGTGGGCCATGGGGCATATCAGGGGCAGAAGATCTGTGGTTCTCAGACAGCCACATAGGGGATCAGCCCCACATTCCAAAGCATGAAACAATTGGGTACTCCCATGGCTGGGGCGAGCCCCACCTAGCTGCAATCCTAAGAGGGCTGAAAACAGCCTTGCAGGTTGGAGGCCTAGAGTAACTGTAAACCCATGAGCCTAGAAACCAGCCACACTGGGGACCTACACAATTAACAGAAAACTCCAACAGCAACATGCTATTAGACCTTACAGCCAACTTTGCTGGGGCTCCCCAACCCTGATAAACTGACTGAAGGATCCACAGCAGCCACATGCAGCTAAGCACTACAACCAGCTGGTCAGGGAGACAGCCTAGACTCCCTGGGCACCTGCAGCAAGAGCAACACTGCCAAAACTGGACACATGTAGCCCATACAGGGGCCACTCCTGGGACATTTGGAAGTGGTGACAAGAGGTAAGCATATTTCTAGGCCTCAAAAAGTGTGTACTACATAAGGCCACTTCTCCAAGATCAGGAGACATACCTGGCCCACCTAATACACAGATATAAGCAGAGAGAAAGAGGAACAAAGAGGAGGCAAAGCAATACATTCCAAGCAAGGGAACAGGACAAAACCCCAGGAAAAGAACTAAGTGAAACAGAAATAATCTACCTGACAAAGAGTTTAAGGAAAAAAGTCATAAAGATGCTCATCGATCTTGGGAGGAGAATGGATGAACACAGTGAGAATGTCAACAAAGAACTGGAAAACATAAAAAAGAACAAATCAGAGCCGGCCCAGTGGCACAGTGGTTAAGTGCGCATGTTCTGCTTCTCGGCAGTCCGGGGTTCACCGGTTTGGATCCTGGGTGCGGACATGGCACTGCTTGGCATGCCATGCTGTGGTAGCCGCCCCACGTATAAAGTAGAGGAAGATGGGCACGGATGTTAGCTCAGGGCCAGGCTTCCTCAGAAAAAAGAGGAGGACTGACAGTAGTTAGCTCAGGGCTAATCTTCCTCAAAAAAAGAGAAAGAAGTAAAAAAAAAGAACAAAACAGAAATGGAGAATACAATACTGGAAATGAAAAATTCACTAGAGAGAATCAATAGCAAAGTAGATGACGCCGAAGAATGGGTCAGCAAGCTGGATGAAAGACTAGAGGAAATAACCCAAGGTGAACAAAAAAAAAGAAAAAAGAATTAAAAAGAATGAGAACAGCTTAAGGCAACTCTGGGACAATATCAAGCCACTAACATTCATATTATAGGTACCAGAAAGAGAAGAGAGACACAAAGGGGCAAAGAATCTATTTGAAGAAATAACAGCTGAAAACTTTCCTAACCTAAGGAAGGAAACAGACATCCAAATATAGGAAGCACAGAAAGCACCAAGCAAGATAAATGCAAAGAGGCCCACACCAAGACACATTATAATTAAAATGTCCAAAATTGAAGATAGAGAATCCTAAAAGCCATAAAAGAAAGACAACAAGTGAGATACAAAGGAAATCCCCTAAGGCCATCAGCTGACTTCTCAGCAGAAACCTTACATGCTAGAAGGGAGTGGCATGATATATTTAAAGTGCTGAAAAGAAAAAATCTACAGCCAAGAAAACTCTACCAGGCAAGGTTATCAATCAGAATGGAGGGAGAGATTAAGAGTTTCACAGACAAGCACAACTTAAAGTAATTTATCAGCAAGGAACTAGTTTTAGAAGAAATGCTAAAGGGACTTATTTAAGTGGGAATGAGAAGATCACAAATAGGAATAAGAAAATTATCAACAAAAAAAGAGGCAATATAATTACTGTTAAAGGCAAAAGTACAGTGAAGGTAGCAGATAAACCACCTATGAAGATAATATGAAGGTTGAAAGATAAAAGTACTAAAATTACCTGTTTCAATGATAACAGGATGATGGATACACAAACACAATATAACAGGTAGATACGATATCAAAAACATAAAATGTGGGAAGAGAGAAGGGAAAGAGTAAAGCTTCTTAGAAAGAGGTCAAACTAAAGAGACCATTGACTCTATATGGACTGCTATATGTGTAGCTTATTATATATGAACCTCATGGTACTCATAAACCAGAAACCTATAACAAATACACAAATAATTATGAGAAAGGAACCCAAACATGATACTAAAGAAAGCCATCAGATGACAAGAGAAGAGAGCAAGACAAGATGAAACAGAGAAGAACTAATAAAACACTCAGAAAATAAGTAACAAAATGGCAGTAAGCACATATTTATCAATAGCTACTTTAAATGACAATGGACTACATGCTCCAATCACAAGGCATAGCATGGCCAACTGGATAAAAAAACAAGCCCCAAATATACACTGCATACAAGACACACACTTCGGACCTAAAGACACTCACAAACTGAAAGTGAATGGATGGAAGAAGATACTCCATGCAAATAGCAATGCTGGGTTAACAATACTCATACCAGACAAAACAGACTTTAAGACAAAAACTGTAACAAGAGACAAAGAAGTGCACTAAATAATGATAAAGTGAATAATCCAACAAGAGGATATAACACTTGTAAATATCTATGCACACAGCATAGGAACACCTAGATATATAAAGCAATTATTAACTGACATAAAAGGAGAAATAGTAACAGAATAATAATAGGGAACTTCAACACTCCACCTACACCAATGGATAGATCATCCAAACAGAAAATCAATAAGGAAACATTGGTCCTAAATGACACATTAGACCAGATGGACATAGAAGAGATATATAGAACATTCCATCCCAAAACTAAAGAATGCACATTCTTTTCAAATGCACATGGAACATACTCCAGGATTGATCACAGATTAGGCACCAAAATAAGTGTCAACAAATTTGAGAAGACTGAATTAGTACCAAGCATATTTTCTGATCACAGGTATGAAACTAGAAAACTACAAGAAGAAAATTGGAAAAGCTACAAATATGCAGAGATGAAGGAGAAGGCTACTGAACAACAATTGGGTCAATGGAGAAATCAAAGGAGAAATCAAAAAATACCTAGAGACAAATGAAAATGAAAATATGACACGACAAAATCTATGGGTCACAGGAAAAGCAGTTCTAAGAGGGAAGTTTACAGCAATACAGGCCTAACTCAACAAACAGAAAAATCTAAATCAACAATCTAACAGTGCACCTAAAGTAACTGGAAAAAGAAGAACAAAACAAACCCCAAAATCAGTACAAGGAAATCATAAAAATCAGAGAAGAAATAAATGAAATCAAGACTAAAAAACAATAAAAAAAATCAATGCAAGCAAGAGCTGGTTCTTTGAAAAGACAAACAAAATTGACAAACACTGAGCTAGACTCACCAAGAAAAAAAGAGAGAAGGCTGAAATAAATAAGATCAGAAATGAAAGAGGAGAAATAACAACAGACAGCTCAGAAATACAAAAGATTATAAGAGAATACCACAAAAAGCTATACATCAACAAACTGGATAATCTAGAAGAGATGGATAAATTATTAAAATCACACAACCTTTCAAAACTGAATCAACAAGAAATAGAGAATTTGAATAGACTAATCACAAGTAAGGAGATAGAAACAGTAATCAAAAACCTCGCAAAAAATAAAAAGTCTAGGACCAGACAACTTCCCTGGTGAATTCTACCAAACATTCAAAGAAGACTTAATACCTGTCCTTCTCAAGCTCTTCCAAAAAATTGAAGGTGGGGGGGGTGGGGGTGGGAAGCTTTCTAACTCATTCTACAAAGCCAACATTGCCCTGATACCAAAGTAAGATGAGGACAACACACAAAAAGAAAATTACAGGCCAATATCACTGATGAACATCGATGCAAAAATCCTCAACAAAATACTAGCAAATTGAATAGAACAATACATTAAAAAGATCATACATCATGATCAAGTGAGTTTCATTCCAGGGATGCAGGGATGATTCAACATCCACAAATCTATCAATATGATACACCACATCAACAAAATGAAGAATAAAAATCACATGATCCTCACAATAGGTGCAGAGAAAGCATTTGACAAGATACAACATACATTTATGATTGAAATTCAGAATAAAATGGGTATAGAAGGAAAGCACTTCAACATAATAAAGGCTGTATATGACAAATCCACAGCTAATATCATTCTCAATGGAGAAAAATTAAAAGCTATCCCTCTAACAACAGTAACCAGATAAGGATGTCCACGTTCACCAATCTTATTTAACATCGTATTGCAAGTCCTAGCCAGAGAAATCGGGCAAGAAAAAGAAATAAAAGGTATCCAAATTGGAAAGGAAGAAGTGAAACTGTCACTATTTGCAAGTGACATGATTTTCAACATAGAAAACCCTAAAGAATCCAACAAAACATTTCTAGAAATAATGAATATGGTAAGATTGCAGGCCACATTATCAACATACAAAAATCAGCTGCATTTCTATACACTAACAACTAAGTAGCAGAAAGAGAAATTAAGAATACAATCCCATTTACAATTGCAACAAAAAGAATAAAATACCTAAGAATAAACTTAACCAAAGAGGTGAAAGATCCATACATTGAAAACTATAAAACATTGTTGAAAGAAACTGAAGACACAAAAAAATGGAAAGATGCTGCACTCCTGGGCTGGAAGAATTAACATAGTTAAAATGTCCATACTTCTTAAAGCAATATACGGATTCAATGTAAACTCAAAAGTTCCGACGACATCTTTTACAGAAATAGTACAAAGAATCCTAAAATCTATATGGAACAACAAAAGAACCAGAATAGCCAAAGGAATCCTGAGAAAAAACAACAAAGCTGGAGGTATCACACTCCCTGATTTCAAAATATACTACAAAGCCATAGTAACCAAAACAGCATGAGACTGGAACAAAAACAGAATCAATGGAACAGAATCGAGAGCCCAGAAATAAACCCACACATCTATGGACAGCTAATTTTCAACAATGGGGCCAAGAACACACAGTTGAGAAAGGAAAATTTCTTCAATAAATGTTGTTGAGAAAACTGGACAGCCACACACAAAAGAAGGAAAGTAGGCCACTGTCTTACACCATACACAAAAATTAACTCAAAATGGATTAAAGACTTGGATGTAAGATGTGAAACCATTAAACTTCGAGAAGAAAACATAGGCAGTATGCTCTTCCACATCAGTCTTAGCAGCATATTTCCAAGTACCATGTCTGACCGGGCAAGGGAAACAATAGAGAAAATAATCAAATGTGACTACATCAAACTAGAAGCCTTCTGCACAGCAAAGGAAACCATCAACAAAATGAAAAGACAACCTAACAATTGGGAGAAGATATGTGCAAATCATATATCTGAATAGGCATTAATAGCCAAAATATATAAAGAATTCAATATCTCAACGATAAACTAACAATCCAATTAAAAAGTGGGCAAAAGATCTGAACAGACATTTCTCCAAAGAAGATATATAGATGGCCAACAGCACATGAAAAGACATTCAACATCACTAATTATCAGGGAAATGCAAATCAAAACTATGAGGGGCTGGCCCCATGGCCAAGTGGTTAAATTCACGCACTCTGCTTCGGCAGCCTGGGGTTTCACTGGTTCAGGTCCTGGGTACAGACATGGCACCACTCATCAGGCCACACAGAGGTGGCATCCCATATGCCACAACTAGAAGGACCCACAACTAAAATATACAACTATGTACTAGTGGGGTTTTGGAAGAAAAAGAAAAAAAATTGGCAACAGTTGTTAGCTCAGGTGCCAATCATTAAAAAAAAAAAGAAACTACCATGAGATATCACCTTATTCCCATCAGAATGGCTAACGTTAACAAGACAGGAAACAGTAAGTGTTGGAGAGGATGTGAAGAGAAGAGGACTCTCATACACTGCTGGTGGAAGTGCAAACTGGTGCAGCCACTATGGAAAACAGTATGGAGCTTCCTCAAAAAATTAAAAACACATCTACCAAATGATCCAGCTATTCCACTGCTGGGTATTTATCCAAAGAACTTGAAAACACAAATGCATAAAGATACATGCACCCCTATGTTCATTGCAGCATTATTCACAATAGCCAAGACTTCTAGCAACCTAGATGCCCGTCAAGGGTTGAATGGATAAAGAAGATGTGGCATATATACACAATGGACTACTACTCAGCCATAAGAAAGGAGGAAATCCAGCCGTTTGTGACAACATGGATAGACCTTGAGGGTATTATGCTGAGTGAAATAAGTCAGAGGGAGAAAGTCAAATACCGTATGATCTCACTCATAAGTAGAAGATAAAAACAATGACAAACACACACATAGAAACAGAGATTGAATTGGTGGTCACCGGGGGCGGGGACAGGGCCAAATGGGTGATAAGGCATATGTGTGTGGTGATGGACTGTAATTAGCCTTTGGGTGGTAAACATGTTGCAATCTACACAGAAATCAAAATGTATAGTGATGTACACCTGAAATTTATATAATGTTACCAACCACTGTTCCACAATAATAAAAGAATAAAAAAGAAAAAGAAAGAAAAAGGAAAAGAAATGGCCCAATTGTTTTCCAAAGGAACTGTACCATTTTGCATTCCCACCACTGATGCAGAAAAGTTCGTTGTTCTGCATAATTTCCAGCTGGTGGCATTGTCTGGTTTTTGTTTTGTTTTGGTCTGATTTAGCCATTATAATAAGAGTGCAATGGTTTCTTATTGTGGTTTAATTTACAGTTTCCTAATGAGTAATGATGTTAAGCATCTTTCCATGTATTGATTTGCCGTCCATATACTTCTTTGGTGAAGTAACTTCAAATACTTTGTCCACTTTTATTGGGTTGTTTTTTTATTATTGAGTTTTAACTGTTCTTTAAGCATTCAGGTCTATGTCCGTTATCAGATATATGATTTCAAATATTTTTATGAGTATTTGGCTGCAGTTTGTCTTTTCATTTTCATAACAGTATATTTCAAAGAATAGAAATATGATAAATTTCTTATCAACTTATCAATTTTTTATTTTATGAATCATGCTTTTGGGGTTGTACCCAAAAAAAATCTTTGCCTGACTGAAAGTTACAAAGATCCCTCCAGTATGTCTTGTACTAGAAGTTTTAAGTTTTACTCAGTTACATCTATCATTCATTTTGAGTTACGTATTGTATATGCTATGAGGTACAGACAGAGGCCATTTTTTTGCATATGAATAACCAACTATTCAGCACCAATCCTTGAAAAGACAATACTTTCTCCATTTAATTGCTTTTGCACTTTTGTCAAAAGTCATTTGATGTTATATGTGTGAGTCAGCTTTTGGTCTATCCTCTTGTGAATAAAACACTGCCTTGATTACTGTAGCTTTATAAAAACTATTTAAATCAAGTAGTGTAAGTTCTCCAAATGTGTTCTTCTTTTTGGAAATTATTTTGGTTATTCTAAGTTTTTGCCTTTCCACGTAAGTGTTAGAATCAGCTTCTCGATTGCTACAAAATATCTTGCTAGAATGTTGACTGAAACTGCATGGAATCCATACATCAGTTTAGGGAGAACTGACAACTTAACACTATTAAGGCTTTCAATCAATGAACATGGTATATATCTCTCCATTTACTTAGGTTTTCTTTTATTTTTTTCCTCAGTGTTTTATAGTATTCAGTATATAGATCTTTCTCATACTATGTCAACTTTGTATCTAAGTATTTCATGTCTTCAGTGCTATTTTTTGAACACAAAATGAAAAAACTTTTATTTAATTCTTAATTTTATTTATTATTGAAATATACTTGACACATAACATTGTATAAATTTAAGGTGCCCTTAAACAATATTAGTGCTGTTGTAAATGGTTCATTTTGTTTCAGTTTCAAACATTTTATTGCTAGGATATAAAAATCAGATTGATTTTGAAACATGGAAACTTGCTAAACTCATGCATTCTGGTAGCTTTTTTGTGAACTCTGAGATTTTCTAAGTAGACAATCACATCATCTATAAATAGTTAATATTGTATTTATTACTTTCTAATTCATATGCCTTTTACTTTATTTTCTTGCTTATTGAACAGGCTAGAATCTCTAGTGTGATGCTGACTACCTGTGGCAAAAGCAAACACCCTTGCCTTTTTCCAACCCTAGAGGCATAACATTAAGTCTTTCAAGGTTAACTATGTTATTCATAGTAGGTTATTAATACACGCCCTTTATCAGAAGAATGAAGTTACATTCTGTTGCTAGTTTGTTGAACGTTTTTATCATGAACTGGGTGTTGGGTTTTGTCAAATGCTTTTTCTGTGTGTATTCAGATAATCATATAGCTTGTCTTTTTTGGCGTGTTAATAGGATGAATTTTATTAACTGATTTTTGAATGTTGACCTTGTATTTCTGGGGTAAACTACATATGGTCAAAACATATTATCTTTTTTAGATATTGTTGGATTTGACTTGCTAAAATTTTGTTTACAATTTTACATCTATAATCATGAAGGAAATTGGTCTTTAGTTTTCTTTTCTCCTAATATCTTTGTCTAGTTTTGGTATCAAGGTAATTCAGGCTTCATAAAACTAATTAGGAAGTGTTTCCTCCTTTTCAATTTTCTGGAAGAGTTTATGTAGACATGGTATTGTTTCTTTTTTAAATGTTTAGTAAAACAAGTGGAGTCTAGACCTGGAATTGTTTTTTTTTTTTTTATTGGAAGATTTTTTAACTGCAAATTCAGTTGCTTCTTTAGATGTAGAGCTAAAAAGGGTCAGCTGTTTCTTCTTCACTGAGAGTAGTTTGTGTCTTTTAAGGAAGTTTTTTATTTCAATTAAGTAGCCAAATTTATTGGCATAAGATTGTTCATTATATTCCCCTACTGAATTTTTCATGTCTATAGATTCTCTTATTCCTGATATTGGTAAATTGAATTGGTAAAACTTTGACACTATTTTGACTGTGATAAGTTATGCATATTTAATGTAATAGCTATGGCAACCACTTAAAAAGTTATATAAAGAGATACACTCAAATAACAATAGATAAATCAAAATAGAATTCTAAAAAATGTTCAAGTAACCAACAGAAAGTCAAGAAAAAAAAGAAAACAAAGGAACAAATAACAGAGAGAAAAAACAGAAAAAAAAATTAAATGGCAGTGTTAAGCCCAACATATCAAAAATAACATTAAATTTAAATAGTACAAATACACCAATTAAAGGAGAGATTGGCAAAGTGGATTAAAAACCATGACCCAACTATACACTGTCTACAAGAAACTCACTTCAAATATGATATAGGTAGGTTAAAAAGATATATCATGAAGACTTTAATTAAAAGAAAGCAGGAGAGGCTATATTAATATCATTGTAAAGTAGACATCAGAAGAAAACAATTATTAGAGCAGGGAGGGACATTATATAATGATAAAAATGGTCAATCCACCAAAAAGACATAGCAATCTGAAATCAACATGTACCAAACAACAAGCTTCAAATTTTGCAAACCAAAAACTAATAAAACAAAGAGAAATAGATACACCCACAATTACAATTGGAGACTTCTACATGCCTATCTCAACAACTGATAGAACAACAAGACAGAAAATCAACAGGGATATAGAAAAACTGAATGACACCATCAACCAATGGATTGAATCAATATTTATAAAACATTCCAACCCAATTCCACCAACTTTTCAAGTGCCCATCAAACATATACCAAGGTAGACCATATCCTGGGCCATAGAACAACTCAACAAATTTAAGAGAATTTAAATTATATAAAATGTATTCTTGACCACAATGAAATAAAACAATAGATCAATAAGAAAAAGATAATGGGGAAATCTCCAAACACTTGGGGGAAAAAACAACATACTTTGAAATAAACCATGGGTCAAAGAAGTCTCAAGGAAAATTTTTTAAAATTACATTGCACAGAATAAAAATTTAAAAATAACATCTAAAAATTTGTGGAAGAAAGCTAAAGCAGTTCTGAGAGGAAAATTTATAGTACTAAATGCTTACATTAAAAACAGGAAAAGTTTCAAATCAATAATCTAAACTCAAATTTAAAGAACCTAGAAAAAAGAAAAGGAAAATTAACACAAAAAAAACTAATGAAAGAGATAATAATGATCAGAGATGAAAATGAATACAGAAAATAAATGAAATAAATAGCTGGTTCTTTGAAGAAATCAATAAAATAGACTAACCTGTAGCAATGCTGACAAAAAAAACAAGAAAACAAAAATGAACGAAATAAAGGCTACCACTAAAGATTATACAAATATTGAAAATGTAATAAGGGAATACTATAAACAAATCTACACACATAAATCTGACAACTTAGATGAAATAAATCAACTTCTCAAAAAACACAAACTACCATAATGAAATAGATTATTAGAACAACCTTATAACTACTCTAGAAATTGGATATATAGTTTAAAACTTTTTAAAAAAGAAATCTTCAGG
>NC_060288.1:4914545-4925707 GCF_021613505.1 Equus quagga | reverse complement strand
GAATATGGTTATAAACATCTATCGTAAAAAGAATAAAATTCTCAAACAAACACCATCACTTTACATCTCAAGGAACTAGAAAAAGAAGAACAAACTAAGCTGAAAGTTAGAAGGAATGAAAGAACAAATATCAAAGCAGAAATAAACAAAATAGAGATCAGAAAAAACCCACAAAACTAAGTTAGTTTTTTGAAAGCAGCAACAAAATTGACTAAATTTTCATTAGATTATCCAAGGAAAAAAGACAGAATATTCAAATAAATAAAATCATATATGAAAAGGGAGACATTATAATTGAGGCCACAGAAATTAAAATGATTATAAGAGAATACTATGCAAAAGTATATGCCATCAAATTGGAATAACCTAAAATAAATAGATAAATTCCTGGAAACATACAACCTACCAAGACTTAATCACAAAGAAATAGAAACTATAGTTCTTAACAGAACTATAACTTTAAGGAGAGTGAAATAGTAATCAAAAATCTCTCAACAAAGAAAAGCCCAGAACCAAATGGTTCCACTGTTGAATTCTGCCAAACATTTAAAGATGAAATAACATCAGTCTTTCTCAAATTCTTCCAAAAATTGGAGAGGAGGGATCACTTCCAAATTCACTTTACAAGGTTAACCTAACCCTGCTAGCAAAGTCAGATGAAGACAGCAAAGAAAAGAAAACTACAGAACAATATTTCTTTTGAATATAGGTGAACAATCCTAGTAAACTCAATCCAGTATCACGTTAAAAGATCAAAACCATGATCAAGTGAGATTTATGACTGGGATGCAAGGATGTTTTAACAAATGAAAACTAATCTCAACCCAAAAAGTCCATACATGAAAAACCCAGAATTGATATACTCAATGTTGAAAAACTGAAAGCTTTCTCCAGAAGATCAGGAAATGACAAGGATGCCCACTCTCACTACTTATATTCAATCTTGTACTGGAACTCTTAGCCATAACAATTAAGCAGGATAAAGAAATAAAAAGCATCCAAATCAGAAAGGAAGAATTAAAATTATCTCTGTTCACAGATGACATGATCTTATATATAGAAAACCTGAAAGATTCCACACAAACAAGAAATCTAGAATAAATAAATTCAGCAAAGTTTCAGGATACAAAATCAACATTCAAAAAGTATTTGTGTTTTTACACATGATCAACAGTCTAAAAAGGAAATTAATAAATTAATCCTATTTACAATAGCATCAAAAACAATAAAGTACTTAGAAATAAGCTTAACCAAAGAGATGACAGACTTTTACACTGGAGATTGAAAAACATTCAAAAGAAATTAAAGGCAAAAATGAATGGAAAGCTATCCCACACTCATGAATTATAAGATTTAATCCTGTTAAAATGTCTATACTACTCAAAGTGACGTACAGATTTAAGGCAACCTTTATTAAAATTTCAATGTCATTTTTCTTACCAAAATAGAAAAAATGAACCTAAAATTCATATGGAACCAAAAATGGCCCTGATCAGGCAAAACAATCTTGAGAAATAGGAATAATGCAAGGGGCCTCACACTTCGTGATTTGAAAACATTCAAAAGCAAAAGTAATTGAACAGTGTGGCACTGGGATAAAGACAGACATATAAACCAATAAAACAGAATAGAGAGCCCAGAAACCATCCCACATGTCTATGGTCAACTGCGCTTTGAAACGGGTGCCAAGAATACCCAATGGGGAAAGAATAGTTTCTTCAAAAAATGGTGTGGGGAAAACTGGATATCCACAAGCAAAGGAATGAAATTTAACCTTGTTTGACACAACAAACAAAAATAAACTAAAAAAGAATTAAAGACTTAAATGTAAGTTCTAAAATTGTAACTTCCTAGAAGATAAAATACAGGAAAAACTTCATATCAGT
This sequence comes from Equus quagga, assembly GCF_021613505.1. NCBI lineage: Eukaryota > Metazoa > Chordata > Mammalia > Perissodactyla > Equidae > Equus > Equus quagga. The sequence goes on along the minus strand of NC_060288.1, from coordinate 4,923,821 downwards.
GGTCTTGGGTAATGACACCAAAAGCACAGACAACAAAAGCAAAAGTAAACAAGTGAGATTACATCACACTAAAAATCTTCTGCACAATCAAGGAAACGATCAACAGAATGAAAAGACAACCTACAGAATGAGAGAAAATATTTACAAACCATGTATCTGATAAAGGGTTAATATCTAAAATATATAAGCAATCATCATGGTGGTGTAGGATGCTCCCTTGGTCTCTCCCCTTCAATCTACAAAGAGTAAAACATCCACAACTCAACAATGGCTACATTTCTTAACACATCAGGATGCTGTAGAGATCCATACATTGGTACATACAAAGGTGGGTGGGTTAGAGCACATAGAGGAGGGAACTGGTTGAACAGTGGAGGCAGTGCCCACATCCTGGATCCCTGGCCGTAGTGGCTAAGCCAGCTTCCCCAAGCCACAGAGAACCTGTAGCTGCAGCAAAGACATGCACAAAACTCTGGCCACAGTGGTGCCTATGGCCAAAGGGAACAGAGTAACAGCAGAGGTGAAGGCCTACAATCCCAACAGTCTGGCAGAAGCTCACAGCCTGATAACAACAGTGGAGATGTGCATGTGATTCTGGCTTCCTGACTGCAGTGGTGCCTTCTGCCACAAGGAATTGAGCAACAGCAGGGGCAATGTGCACAAACCTGGTTCCTTCTCCCACTTCTCCCTTCCTCTGCCACAGACATGATTGTGACCCATGTGTTCCCAGAAATGGTGGAGGCATCCACAACACCTGTGCCTCCAGTCACAAAGCCACTGACTGCAGCAACACCAGCAACATCATTGTACCCCAGATGTGCAAACAGCAAAGATGAGGGTACCAGTGACACCTCTAATAGAGACAGTGGAGGGTGAAAAGTACCAATCCTCAAATATAGCCAGAGGTGCTCAGGTAAAGGAAACCAAAAATTAGTGCTATCGCACCACCTACTAAAAAACAAAAGAAAGACTTCTAATCTCCAATTGGTCATCTAGAGCAAGCCAATTAGTTGAATAGTTACAATCAAAGCAAACAAAGCTTTACCAAAATAAGAAAATTGTTTGCTACAACAAATGCACCAACAGAGGAGCGACTTCACAAGCAACATGAAAAGCCACAGTAACACGGCATCACAAAAAGAAAATAACAATGCTCCAGAAACCAAACTTAAAGTCATGGAAGATTATGATCTAATTGATAAAGGATTCAAAATAGCTGTCATGAAGAAACTTGATGAGCTACAAGAAATATCAGAAAGACAGTTCAATGAACTTAGGAATAAAATCAGTAAACAGAAGGAATACTTTACCAAAGAGATTGAAACTCTGAAAAAGAATAACAGAAATTCTGGAGCTGAAGAACTCAATAAATGAGAGCAATAATGCATTAGAAAGCATTGGAAATAGAGCAGACCTATGGAGCAGACAATTAGCGAGCTCAAAGATAGAAACCTAGAAATGATACAAGTAGAAGAGGAGATAAAACTAAGAATTTTTTTAATGTAGAAATTCTACAGGAATTATCTGACTCCATTAGAAAGAGCAATGTAAGGATAATGGGTATCCCAGAATAAGAAGAGAGAGAGAAGGGAACAAAGAGCTTACTTAAAGAAATAATAGGTGAGAACTTCCCAAACCTAGGAAAAGAACTGGATGTACAAATCCACGAAGTTAGTAGAACATCCAATTACCTCAATGCAAAAAGACCTTCTCTAAGACACATGATAATCAAACTGTCAAAAGTTGATGACAAAGAATGAATATCAAGGGCAACCAGGGGGAAAACCCAATAAAACTACAAGGGGACTCCCATTAGGCTGTCAGCAGATTTCTCAGCAGAAACTCTATAAACCAGAAGAGAGTGGAATGATATATTCAAAATATTGAAAGATAAAAACTGTCAACTAAGAATATTTTATCCATCAAAGTTATCCTTCAGATACGAAGAAGAAATAAAGGCTTTCCATGACAACCAAAAGCTGAGAGAGTTCATTTACACTAGACCTGCCTTACAAGAAATGTTGGAAGGGTGTCTCCTATCTGAAAGGAAAAGGAAAAGGTAGACAAAGAATTGAGCAAGGTGATAAATAGACAGAAAGAATCAGAAAATTGCAATCTATGTCAGAATAGGTTAATAAAGACTTAATTATAACATAAAGGTTAAAGGGAATGGAAGCATTAAAAATAACTGTAACCACTTCAATTTGGTAATGAACTCACTACATAAAAAGGGATAATCTGTGAGAACAAATACATAGAAGGGGAAAAGGAAAATGATGAATCCAGTGTCGGCAAATGAAGATCACATGCTATCAGCAGAAAAAGAACAATCTTATCTATTAGACCTTTCATACAAATCTCATGGTAACAACAAAGCAAAAATTCAGAGCAGGGATATTTAAAATAAAGAAGAGGAAACTGAGAAAAACATCATAAAAAGACACCAAAGTGAAATGGCAGACAGAAACACAAGCCAAAAGAAACAATGGAAATATACAGCAACCAGAAAACAAAAGATAAAGTGGTACTACTAAGTCCTCATATATCAATAATAATCCTAAATGTAAATGGAATAAATTCACCAATCAAAAGACACAGAGTGGCCAGATGGATTAAAAAGCAAGACCCTGGGGGCCAGCCCCATAGCTGAGTGGTTAAAGTTCCATGCACTCCACTTTGGTGGCTCAGGTTCACAGGTTCATATCCTGGATGTGGACCTACTTGACTCATCAATCATGCTGTGGAGGCACCCCACATACAAAACAGAGGAAGACTGACACAGATGTTAACTCAGAGATAATCTCCCTCAAGCAAAAAAAGAGGAAGGTTGGAAATGGATGTAGATCAGAGCAAATCTTCTTCACCAAAAAAGAAAAGCAAGACCTAATAATATGCTGCCTCAAGGAGACTGATCTCAGCTGTAAAGTCAAACATGGACTCAAAGTGAAGGGACGGAAGATGATACTCCAAGTAAAGGGCAACCAAAAGAAAGTGAGTATAGCCATACTTATATTAGACAGAAGACTTCAAGCCAACAAAGATAATAAGTGACAAAAATGGACATTATATAATGATAAAGGAGACAATCCATCAAGAAGACATAACATTTATTAATATATATGCACCCAACATAGGAAAACCAAAATATGTAAAGCAACCATTAACAGACATAAAGGGAGAAATTGACAGCAACATAATAATTGTAGGGAACTTTAATATCCCACTTACTTTAAAATAAATCATCTAGACAGAAAGTCAACAAGAAAACATTGGCCTTAAATGAAATATTATACCAGATGTACTTAATTAGATATATATAGAATGTCGCATCCACAAGAAGCAGAATACACATTCTTCTCAAGTGCACATAGAACATTCTCAAATCCTTGGTCATATGTCCATATGCTGGGAAACAAACAATTCTCAATAGATTTAAGAAGACTGAAATCATATCAAGGCATTATTTCTGAACACAATGTTATGAAACTAGAAATAAACTACAAGATGAAAGCTGGAAAAGTCACAAATATGTGAAAACTGAACCACATGCTCCTCAAGAACTACTGAATCAATAAAGAAATTAAAAACTATCTGGAGTCAAATGAAAATGAATACATGACATACCAAAATTTATGGGATCTAATACAAGTAGTACTAAGAGGGCAGTTTATAGTAACACAGGCCTGCCTTGAGAAACAAGAAAATTCTCAAATAAACAATCTAACATTACACATAGAGGAACAAGACAAAGAAGAAGAAACAAAGCTTGAAGTCAGTAAAAGGAAGGATATAATAAAAATCAGAGTGGAAATAAGTGAAATAGAGAATACAAAGACAATAGAAAAGATCAAATAAGAGTTGGTTTTTCAAAAAGGTAAATAAAACTGACAAACATTTAGCTAGACTCAATAAAAAAAAAGAGAGAGAAGGTTCAAACAAATAAAATCAGAAATGAAAGAGGAGAAATGACAATAGACACCACAGAAATACAAAAGATTCTAATAGAATACTGTTAAAAGCTACATGCTAAGAAATTGGCTAACCTAGAAGAAATTGATAGATTCATAGAATCATACAATCTCCCAAAACTAAAGAAGAAACAGAGAATTGGAATAGACCAATCGCTAGTAAAAAGATTGAAATAATAATCAAAAATCTCCTAAAAAACAAAAGTCTAGAACCAGACAGCCTCTCTGCTGAATTCTATCAAACACTCAAAGATTTAATACCTATCCTTCTCAAATTCTTCCAAAGACTGAAGAGGAGAGGACTCTTTCCAATTCATTTTACAAGGTTCACATCACCCTGATACCAAAACCACACAAGGACAACACAGGAAAAGAAAACTACAGGGCAATAACACTGATGAACATAGATGCAAAGATCCTCCACAAAATATTAGCAAATTGAATATAACAGTGCATTAAAAGGATCATATACAACCATCATGAGTGATTTATTCCAGGGATACAAGGATGGTTCAATATCCACAAATCAATCAACATGATGCACCACATTAACAAAATTTAGCATAAAAATCATATGATCATCACATTAGTTGCAGAGAAAGCATTTGACAAGATTCAGCATATGTTTATGATGGAAACTACCAATGAAGCGGGTTACAAAGAAATTACCTCAACATAATAAAGGACATATATAACAAACCCACAGCTGACATAACACTTAATGGTAAAAAACTGAAAGCTATCCCTCTAAGAACAGGAACAAGACAAGGATGCCCACTCACTCTTGCCACTCTTATTCAACATATATTGGAAGTCTTAGCCATAGCAATTAGGCAAGAAAAAGTAATAAAAATCATCTAAATTGGAAAGCAAGAAGTAAAATTGTCAGTATTTCTGGATGACAAGATTTTACATACAGAAAACGTTAAAGAATCTACCAAAGAAGTATTATAAATAATAAATGAATACAATAAAGTTTCAGGGTATAAAATCAACATACAAAAATAAGTTGTGTGTTTCTATACACTAAGAACAAACTAGTAGAAGGGGAAATCAAGAAAATGATCCTACTTACAATCACAACAAAAATAAAATGCCTAGGAATAAATTTAACCTAGGAGATGAAAGACCTGTACAGCAAAAATAAGATATTGTTGAAAGAAATCAAAGAAGGTACAAAGAAATGGAAAGATATTCCAAACTCTTGGATAGGAAGAATTACCATAGTTAAAATGTCCAGATTACCCAAAGCAATCTACAGATTCAAGGCAATCCCTATCAAAATCCCAACATTTTCATGGAAATAGAACAAAGCATCCTAAAATTTATATGAAACAGAAGACCCCAAATAACCAAAGCAATTCTCGGGGGGAGGAGGGGAGGGCAAAGATGGAGGTATCACACTCCCTGATTTCAAAGTATACTATAAAGATATAGTTATCAAAATAGCATGATATTGGCACAGAAACATATACACAGATCAATGAAACAAAATTAAGAGCCCAGAAATAAACCCATACATATGTGGACAGCTAATTTTACACATAGAGGAACAAGACAAAGAAGAAGAAAAAAAGCTTGAAGTCAGCAAAAGGAAGGATATAATAAAAATCAGAGTGGAAATAAGTGAAAGAGACAAAGGGGCCAAGAACATATAATGGAGAAAGAAATGTCTCTTTAATAATCAGTATTGGGAAAACTGGACAGCCACATGCAAAAGAATGAAAACAGACCATTGTCTTACACCATACACAAAGACTAACTCAAAATGGATTAAAGACTTGACTGTAAGACCTGAAACCATAAAATTCCAAGGAGAAAACATAGGCAGTATGCTCTTTGACATTGATCTTAGCAGTATCTTTTAAAATATATTTCCTCCAGCAAGGGAAACAGAAGAAAAAATAAAGAAATGGGGATTACATCAAACTAAAAAGCTTTTGCACAGCAAAGGAAATCATCAACAAAATGGAAGGACAACTTACCAATTTGGCGAAGATATTTGCAAATCATACACCTGATAAGAGTTTAATATCCAAAATATATAAAGAACTATACAACTCAACAAAAACCAAACAACCCGATTAAAAAATGGGCAGAGGATCTGAACAGACATTTTTCCAAAGAAGATATACACATGGCCAATAGGCACATGAAAAGATATTAAACATCACTAATTATTGGGGAAATGCAAATCAAAACTATAGTGAGATATCTCTTCACACTCATCAGAATAGCTATTATCAAAAAGATAAGAAATAAATGTTGGAGAGGATCTGGAGAAAAGGGAAACCTCATACTCTGCTGGTGGGAATGTCGATTGGTGCAGGCACAATGGAAAAAAGTATGGAGATTCCTCAAAAACTTAAGAATATAACTACCTCATAATACAGCTATTCCACTTCTAGGTACTTATCCAAAGAATATACAAACAGTTATCTGAAAAGATATTTGCACCCTTATGTTCATTGCAGCATTATTTACAATAGCCAAGACATGGAAACAACCTAAGTGCCCATTGATGTATGAGTGGACAAAGAAGGTGTGGTGTATATATATATATATATATATATATATAATATTATATATTTATATATAATATAAAATATAAATATAAATATATATACATATATAGTTACACACACACGCATATACAAAATGGAATACTACTCAGCCACAAAAAAGATGGAATCTTGCCATTTGCAACAACCTGGATGGACCTTGAGGGTATTATGCCAAGCGAAATAAGTCAGATGGACAAAGACCAATACCACATAATTTCACTCATATGTGGAAGATAAAACATAGACACAGAGAACAGATTGGTGGTTAGCTGATGGGAAATGGGGTGAGGTAAGGGCAAAATGGTCAAAAGGAGACATTTGTATGGTGATGGGTGAAAACTAGACTTTCAGTGGTAAATACGATGTAGTGTATACAGAAGTTGAATTGTAATGATGTACGCCTGAAATCTACATAATGTTGTAAATTAGCGTTACCTCAATAAATTAATCAATCAAGGAGAAAAATCAAAGAGTAAAATAAAGTATACAAGGATATCCTATAATTCGATCGCAAAATATCGAGGCTTAGTATCACTAATCATCAGGGAAATGCAAACAGAAACCACAATGATGTCACTTCATGCCTTTTTGGATAGCCATTACGTTTTAAAACTACAGAAACTAACTAGTGGTGATGAGAATGTGGAGAAATTGGAATGCGGTTGGGAAGTAAAATGGTGTAGCTGCTATGGAAAACAGTACAGAAGTCTGTCAAAACTTTAAAATGAAAATACCATAAGATCCAGCCATCTCCCTTCCAGGTGTTTATTCAAAGTAATTGAAATCAGCATCTTGAACAGATATTTGCACTCTGTTTTCATTGCGGTAACATTCATAATAGTGAAGCAGTGATTTAATCCATGTGCCCATGAACAAATTAATGGATAAAGAAAATGTGACATATACATAGAATATTATTTGACCATAACAAAGAAAAAAAACCCTGCCACATGCTACAACATGGATCAATCTTGAGCACATTATGCTAATTGAAATAAGCAAGTCGTAGAAACACAAATATTACATGATTCCACTTACATGAGGTTTCTACAGTAGTCAAACTCGTAGAAACAGAAAGTAGAAGGATGGTTGCCAGGGCTGGACACAGGGCAAAATGAGGAGTTGCTGTTCAGTGAGCATACAGTCTCAGTCATTCAAAGTGGAAACGTTCTAGAGATCTGCTGTACAACATCATGCTTATAGTTAACAATACTTTCTACCTAAAAACTTGTTAAGAGGGTAGATTTTGTTATGTGATTTTTACCACAATAAAACATTCCATTGAAGTCCTAACCCCTGGTATCTACTGTCTATTCTAAATCCCACTCATGTTCAGCTATCACCTGGAAGGTCTCCATGGCTGACTGTGGTATAATCAAATCTTTATCCTGAAGTGCCTGAACCCTTAATAATCATACTTTTCTCATTCCAGCCTTGATGGACATATCTATTCACAGTTATAATGGGACTCACTCAGGTGTATCACCTGGGTTCCACCCACACTACCTCCTGCATCCATTGAGTGAAAGTACTTCTATCTCCTCCTGCCGATCAGAGTCAATTATCCCACCCAGTAGAGTGACTCTTATTCTTGCTTTTTTGTCACTGGACAGATGGAGTCCAAAGTGCCATTATAGCAGCCCCTATTGTCTTTCACGTGGAAAGTTGCTGTTTCTCCTGGCAAGAGCCTGACTCATTTGGGAACCATGACCTCCAACCCCATAGATCCCAGAGTATGGGTCAGGAAGCGAAAAAAAACCCTCCATTGGGCATTGAGAGAAAATGTGAGTGGGGCCACTCTTACTTCCACGCCTATATTCCCAGATCCATGTGTCCTTACTATTAGTGACACCTTAGGGGTGTCTATTGCCAAACTTCTCTTTTTTTCCTCCTTCTTCTCCCCAAAGCCCCCCAGTACATAGTCGTATATTCTCATTGTAGGAGCTTCTGGTTGTGCCATGTGGGACGCCGCCTCAGCATGGCCTGATGAGCAGTGCAATGTCTGGGCCCAGGATCTGAACCAGCGAAACCCCAGGCTACCAAAGCAGAGCAGATGAACTTAGCCACTTGGCCACAGTGCCAGCCCCAGGGTGTCTGGATTAATTAATATACTGCATCCATCCTAAGGATGTTGTATTAGTCAGGGTTCTCCAGAAAAACAGAACCAATAGGATACATATCTATATACATATATATAGATATATGAGATTTATTTTAGGCATTGGCTTACGTGGTTATGGAGGCCAAGTCCCATGATCAATTATCTGCAAACTGCAGAACCAGGAAAGCTAGGTCTGTAATCAGTCTGAATCTAAAGGCCTGAGAAACTGGTGCTGATGATGCACACCCTTGAGCTGAGTCTGAGAGCCCAAGGACCAGGAGTGCCAATGATCAAAGGCAGGAGAAGATGAATGTCTCAGCTTAAGCAGAAATTGAATTCATCCTTCCTCCACCTTTTTGCCTTTTGCTCAATCAGTGGATTGAATGATGCCCACTCACATTGGGGAGGACTGTGTGCCTTACTCAGTTCACCAACTGAAATGCTAATCTCTTCTAGAAACACCCTCAGAGACATACCTAGAAATAATGTTTTACCACCCATCTGGGCAACTCATGGTCCAGTCAAGTTGAAACATAAATTAACCATCACAGATACCATCCCATTGTTTTAGAATACCTCCTTCAAGCTGGTGCTTCAATTTCACCCTTTTGAAAGCTGTTCAAGAGTTCTGTGAGGCTAGGGG
>NC_060288.1:4903602-4914445 GCF_021613505.1 Equus quagga | reverse complement strand
TGTGTTATGAGAAACAGTCAGTGGATCTCATGATTGTGGGCTCATTCCCACACCTTCTTCACTGTGAAGTGGGTACCCTGGTCAGATGCAATGTGATGTAGGATTCTATGTCTATGGAGTCCATTAAATTACTGATTATATCAGGAATCCTGTTTATAGTGGTGCCAGCTAAGGCTCTGCAGGTAAGAAAGAAAACCAATACCTGAATATGTATCTCTTCCTAACAGAACAAACCTCTGGCCCTTCCAGGATGGGAGAAGTTCTGACAGGACCAAGTTGCCACCAAAAGACAGTTGCTTTCCTTAAAAAAACAAAAAAATAGGGCTATATTGGAGCTCAGTATTGGTCTCTGCCTCTGGCAAGTTTGACATTCAGAGGCAGCAGTAACTGGATCTGCTTCAGTAAGTGAAAGTCCATGCTATTACGCCCATACATAGCACTGTGGCCATGCCACTTATATGTCCATAATGACACTCCTGGGGAACCAGTAATGAAGCTTGGCTAAAGTCAACTAACCAGGTCATTTTGTCTCTGTGGTAGTTTAGTGCCTTTCCTGTGGTGGTTTTCTAGTGGGCATTAACATGTGATACAAAAATCTTCACACATTGTGCCCACTCCCATATGTCCATCCACATGCCTCTACCCCAGGGCTTATTTCCAATGTTCCAGTACTTTTCAGGACCATAACCAAAAGGCCATGCAAACCACACACTGGCATACTTAGGCTTTTTCCTTCACTTTTAGCTGATCACATGCAAGTTATCAGTTTATTGCCTCTCAGATTCAAATTTACTCTTCTCTACCTGCTCCAATAATGGATTGAACTCCCAAAATTCTATTACAGTGAGGGAAATGCTAAATCCTGAGAGTAGAGGGCACCAGAGGGACACTGAAGAAAGAGGAGACTCCTCTGGAGCACACTGTGTTTTACTTTTGCTTATTCCTGCTGCACAGGGAACTAGCAGTGCCAGCGTGTGAAGACATCCAGTGGTACTTAACTGTAGGTGCTCCCCTCCTAGAGTATGTCGTCCTTCAGTGAACTCACAGTCCTTGCTTGGGCTCAGTAATCACATTCCCATGCTCCTACCGACATGGACATCACATATTTCAGGCCTTGCTCCTGCAGCACCACCTCAACATGCTCTGTTGCAACCCCATACCAGCTGCGGCTTACCTGCACCCATCCTGACTCAGACACTGTGCAGTACAGCCCTTGCACATGAAGTGGCACTGATTGTCTCAGCCATACTAGCTGGAGATGTGTTTTCTGCTTTCCCAATGTCTGTAGATCAGCCCTGGCTGAGCCATCAAGTAGGCAGAAATCACACCTTCTCCAATAAGGTCTGAACCCCAGCCTTGGAAAGTGGCTGCCCTTCCAAATGTGTCCTTCTTTGGGTACTTTCCCTAAGATGTAGGGTACCTGTAGAATTCTCTTTATATCTTTATAATTAGTCTCCTACTGTAGCTTATTATTAAACTTCTCCTGTTTAAATTACTATGTGATTTCTCTCTCTTCATTGGACTCAGACTAAGGGATGGCCATAGGTATAAGCTGTGTGAGGAACACTGGTGAAACTGCACTGGGTAACATAGGAATCTGACTTTATGACTTGGCAGACCATAATGAGCAGTTCAGATGTATGGCCAATTGGTGTCTCATGGTCAAATATTCTATCACTACTAAGGCCACATAACACACCACTGTTTCTCAAAGGATATACAATTATTTGCTGTGGATGACCTAGACTTACTCCAGAATCTCAGGGTCCTGCATTCAGATTCTCTCACTGAGGCTTGCCAGAAGCTCCATTATGTGCCTTTTCACACTACCGACACCTCCAACACCACAGTGTGCCAAGTATCAGCGCTGATTGCAACACAACCTAGACCTGTTGTAAAGTGCTTCTCTGATCCAGGCTCTACCCAAAGTGAGCAGCCTTCTACGACACTGAGCATATGGCCAGAGCCGTATTTCCAGATGTTAAATATGTTGCCTCTTGATCCTCCTGTGCTGTACTTCTTTCTTTATGCCCAGGATGCAAGATGCAGTTATTTGTCTTTTACTTTGGAAGGGATATCCTGGCATGCCCCTGACTATAGGACTTCTAAAAACTTCACTAAAATTTTCATCTTCCTCTTAGTCTTTAGAGGATTTATCTCTTGCCTTCTGGAATGCATGTATCTTACCAAGGCGTCCAGCATAGTAACCACCTCTTGCCTATCCTGATCAATCTGCATGACCTCATTGATGTAATTGATCATATCAGGTTCTGTGGGATGTTCAGGCAGTCCAGATTTCTTCAAACTATATTGTCATAGAGCACAGGAGAATTAATATAGCCCCCAGACAAAATAGCAAATGAATATTGAATGAATGAATGAATGTGAACCATTTCTGATCCAAATGGAAATGAGCACATTCACCAAATCAATGGCCACATACCATGTCCCTGAGATCCGATGAGTCACTTCTGTCAATGATACCACATCTGATACAGCAATTGAAATTATGTATATTGTTAAGTCAGTGTTAGTATAATCATTTATCAGGTTCCGTCTGGTTTCTGCAGGGACCAGACTGACAAACAAAAATATGATGGAGACCACCACCTCTGCAGTTTTAGGTCTTTAATGGTGGAACTAATTTCCACTACATCCTTTCCCCAAGATATAATGTTGTTTTTGATTTGCTATATCGGCCAGGATAGGGAGGTGGGGATCGGTCAGAGGTTTGTTTTTGGCCTTTTCTACTATGACAGCTCTTACTCCACTGTTGGGGTTACTCCAACTTCCAAGTCTGTCACTTCCAATTACGCCCTTGAGAACTTGGGAAATGACCACCAGAGGTGTCTGAAGACCCTGTGTGTAATTGTGAGTCAAACGTTAGCCAAGAACCCATATATTACCTGGTCCTCATAGGCCCCAAATCCAACAGGGGTGCTGATGATACTTTGAGTATCACTATCAACCCAGACCCTGTGTCCAATAGTCTTCAAAATGTATGGTGAGTCCCTTTTTGCCAGGGTACCGATACCTGAGTAATTGGCTGTAGTTCCCTTTACAGGAAGACAGGAGAAGTCATTACAGTATATAGTGTCCGTGGAGTTACAGGGTCCTTCCAACTAGGAACCAAGTCACATTTTCAGTCATTGGGTTTCAGATCTGAAAGCTGGTTCAGGTCTTGGAACTGATCAAAGGATTGTGGCTTTTTATTGAGGTTACAGTCCTCAGCCTCCTCCATTCTTGCTTTCTCTTTATTACAGATGTTAAATGACTCCCTAGTTGGCTGCCAATCTATTTTGCATCTAATAGTCACAATCCTCTATTTATTGCCTCCAAAACTACTTATGAATAAGTCCCCTTGGAAGATCCTCCACCAACAGACATTACAATGTCATTATGGCTTCTTTAATTCTGGCAGCTAAGCACCACCATCTGGCCAGCACGTCTCCAGCTGCGCTATGATGAGATTTAACCCTAACTGTCGGCCTAGGAGTCAGAAGAGGAGGTGGGGAAACTCCTATGGGATGGGAATGGGGGGCACCCATTGCCTTGTGGGGAAGAAGTTTCTGCAGCATCTTCTAAGCGTAATGGTTTCCAACCAGTGAGCTCAGGAGGTGGGTGCAATAGAATCAACATCCTCAGGAGCATACATCCAGAAGTCTTTCCAGTTTTCAGGATCCCACATTTTCCCCACAGTGCCATGACCTTAGCCTAACAGTGCTCCTTTGGCTGAGTATTCACATGTCTCTGGAACTTGCAACAGTAACAAATAGGTCCCCTGCCTGCCCTTCACCTGTGTCTTCCATTCAACTATGACTGATAAGGGGCTCTTTGAAAGCTACCACTGAGACTCTCTGGCTCTCAAACATAGCCAGTAACTGCTTGTTAGCCTTCATTCTCTTATTATCCCTCTGCAGGGCATCAATAAATCTTAGCAGTAGCCAGCTAACTCCTCTCATTTTAAATGCCTGCTTTATTGCATCTGCCACCACCTTCCCCTCTACTGGGACATTTTTCTTTGTGGCCATGAAATTTTTAGTACTGTACTGCCACCTTGGGGTAGGGACTACCTGCGTCCCTCCTTCCTTGTAGGGTTAGGTGAACCAGGCCAAATCCACATCTTACCATGGGTTTACTCATAATACTTTCATTATTACTTGTTTTAATCTGGATCTCCTGAGAAGCAGACGCTAAGACAGGACTAAATGTGCAAGGATTTTATTAGGAGGAATACCACTGTATGAAAAATGGGTAGGAAAGATAAAAAGGCTGAGAAAGCTGTCAGACAGTAGAGCAAGTCTGATCCCAAGTGAAGGACAGAGGGGAAGCAAACTGGATAGGAGCAGTCTAGGGCTCACATCGTTTAAGGAAGGTCCACGCAATGTCAGGAAGTTTCAGCAAGACTGTTGGGGAGTCTTCAGGCCAGAGCCAGCTGTCAGAGGAGTCCTGAGTCTCACAAGAATGCCTGCCTTAGTGTCTCTTATCAAGTTCTATCATTGGTTGGGAGCAGACCATGGGAAGTGTGGCCTTGACAAAAACGCACTGATGCATTTCAGATTGCATCACTCAGACCCTTCATCATTCATACTTTCTGTAGTAGGAGGGCTGCTAGGTACATTCCCATGGCTGCCACACATGCCACTCAGCTTATGTACACACTTATCTGCTTCCAGGGTGACCAACTTTTAGAAATGGCTATAGGTCTTGTCAGTGCAGCAATGGCACTTTTCCAATGTCAATGTACCTCAGAGATTTGTTTGTCATCCAACTTGGAAACTAGCAAACTGATTTGACAGTGACTTTATGGGGAGGGAGGCAAGGGGAGCATTAGCCACATCAACGACCTTAGCGTTGTCAAAGGGTGCTTTAGAAGAAGGTCTTCTATCACGGGAACCATGGGCAGGCCTATGCCTAGTCACAGTTGGCACAACCTTAGTTTCTCTATTTCACAGTATGGTAGGGGACAATAGCACTCACTAAATATTCCATGAGTTCTCCTGATGTTTTTCTGGGTTCCTTTGATGTTAGGTTAGGGCTATAACTAAATTGGGCCAATAGACCATGAAAATGAATTTGTGTCACTGCCAGTTAGAGACAGTGGGCAGGTATGAGTTTTCCACACTTTCATCAGTTTTGTTAGAAACTATGGAGTCATATGCTGAGAATACAGAGCCCCCAGACTGAAGAAGCCTGGATAGCTAGTCATCAAATACAGGACAGAATCCACTGCCCAGGAAAAGTGCCAGACCTGCAATCAGGGGTTATGCATCAGAATCCATCTAAATTGTGTTCAGTTAAAGCTATGAGTCAAAGGGGGTAAGGTTAGTATTGATTATCTCAAGTATCAAAGTATAGATGAGATCATTCTCCTTGGGAACTTGCCCTGGTTTCTAATTGTAATTCTGGTGAGGCAGGCAAGCTCCGTATGTTTTCCTCTGGTGATCCACATGTGAGGACGCTACATGACCTGAACTCTACCTGTTTAAGTAGGGCTCTTCCTTTTCCCAGGAATTCAAAAAATGGCCTTGTACAACACACTCAGGGAGAGGTATAACCACCACCAAGAATTATTTTGGTAATCTGTGTCCAGTTTATCAGGAGCCTACTAGAAATTTAGGTAGGCATATGGACTGAACTACTGGTATGCAATGAAAAGAGATGAAAGTCAACGGTTAGTAACACCAACATTTAAGGACAAATAGATGGTTGGTAATAAAGTAAATTACAAAAGAATTCTCAGACATAGATATACAACTAGGAATCAGAAGAGATGGAAATGTTTCAGAAATGATAGAAGTAGCAAGTTTCAGAGGAGGAATAATCAAATATCAACTAAGAAGGCAAAAAAAAAAAATAACAAAAAAAGAAGACTGAAAGGAATTCATAGAATATAATACCGTAGAGGTATGTGACGATTTTACCAGAATAATTTCAGAAAAATGTCAGGGATCAAAGCAGTAAGCAATGAGGAAATGGCTTTACATTTTGATTTCTGAAAACTTACACCTATTATTAAATAAAGATTTCATACCAGAGTACATTTGCATAGCAGCACAGATTTTGACTGATAAATACAGAATTACTAAGCCCTATGTTTCCTAATTACACAACTACATGATTTCCCAATTTTCACTGGCCTTTTACATAATTTGTACAGAATTATGAGTAGTAGAGAAGTTTTCTTCCAGGAAGCAAAATATTTTCTTTCAGCAGTATCTACCTTCCTTTTTAAATCTAAAACCAAAAAGGTTTTTCTGCAAGACATTTCTACCCCATCTTTGAATCTTTCTTTGCTCCTCACTTCTTTCTACAGTTTCAGGGTAAGCATCAGTGAAAGTAGAAATGCTACTTTATGAGAATTCCCAAACTCACCCTGGCCCACAGACACTTAAATATTTTGCTTATAATGAATTGGGTAATCACAACGGCTGGTAAATATTTTGCCCCACGTGATGGTCTTCTCCTCAGATCTCCCAGCTCTTCAGTATCTGAACAGCCTTAAAGGCAGGGTGAAGTTGTCCTTAGATAACAGACTCTGCACCCTTGTTGTTTTTGGTGGTACAACATAGTACCTCTTAGCAGCTTCTCCGCTATCCATAACAGAAAGCAGATCTGAAATACATCTTCTTTGCCTGCTATAGCATAACTATATATACATAGCTCTCCCAACCCATGTCAAACTTCCTAGGAACCCTATCAAATTGGCTATTCTTGTCTGGGATGAGTTAGGGATAGATTAAAGCTGTGATAGAAAAGCACCTCCAATAAGGTGTTGGAGAGAAAAACAGAAGGAATTGAGATACATCCAATTGTGTTTCTGGAAAAAAAATAAAGCCCAGATTTATAGGTTTATCCATTTCAGTAAAGGCCAATTTCAAGTTACTGCTTGACCTTTTTAGAGATAGAGTTGGGAAGAGATGTGAGTAGCACACCGTAATATACTATTTCTACCATAATGATACAATAGACATAACCTAAAGTAAAATGTAATTATAGAATTAAGAAATGGTAAGTTTTGAGTGTTAATCTTTAATTTGCCTAAATTTATATAATTTAATATTTTCAATAATGGTTGCTTAACAACTGACTTGCAAAACTTCTGAATTTTTTTTATTTTATTGTGGTAAAAACACAATGAGATCTCCCCTCTTAAACTGTTAAGTGTACAATACATTATTGTTAACTGTATGTAGAATGTTGTACAGCAGATCTCTAGAGCTTATTTATCCTGCTTACCCGAAAGCTTATGTCCATTTACTAGTAACTCCCCATTTCCCTCCTCCTCTCAGCACTTGGCAACCACCATTCTACTCCTTGATTATACGAATTTGACTATTTAGATACCTGATATAAGTGGAATGATTCAGTATTTGTCTTTATGAAACTGGCTTATTTCACTTAGCATGGTGTCCTCAAAGTTCATTCATATTGTGATATATTACAGAATTTCCTTCTTTTATAAGGCTGAATCATATTCTACTGAATGCATATACCACATTTTCTTTATCCACTCGTCTGTTGATGGATATTTAGGTTGTTGTCATATCTTGGCTATAATGATACTACAATGAACACACAAGTGCCAATATCTCTTTGAGATCCTGATTTCAATACTTTTGAACAAATATCCAGAAGTTGGTTTGCTGGATCATTGGTAGTTATATTTTTAATTTTTTGAGGAACTGCCATACCATTTTCCATAACAGCTGCATCATTTTGCATTCCCACCAACAGTCTGCAACAGTTCTAATTTCTCCACATCCTGGCCACACTTGCCATTTTTTCTGATAAGAGCAAATTTCTAAAATGTTAATGATGAGCTCTTCTAAGCTGGTATGAACTGGCTCCAGCACACCAATGCCAAGGGAGCTGGTGAACTGGAAGATGCCGGTTTAGTGGAGCATGAACTACATAAAATTTGATGAATTCTCCCTGAGATTAGGTCCATGACTTTGAACAGAGCCTATGCAAGTAGGTGGCCCTGATGCTTTTGCTTCCTTAGCTTCAAGATACATCTACTCTTGGTAAACAGATATTTCAATACACTAAAGCAGGTATACAGTTTTCAAAAAGGAGAAGGAGCAACAAGAGAAAGATTGGATTCAGATCCTATCTGAATAAATGCCATTGGGACAAGGCACAGGCTAACCACAGGATAGGAGCTCTGAAGAGAAGCAGGGAGGTGAGACTCGGGGAGGGAGATTCAGGTCAACCTAAACAGCAGAAGGGAAAAGGGAATACTCTCTATCCTTGGGTTATAAGGCTGAATGGCAAGACCTCTTGGCTTCGTGGGATGAGGGTCTTAGGCTGCTTTGACCTGATTCAGAGCCTCTTCTGGAGTCAAGTTGGAGTAGATAGGGTGGAAGGTGGGAGTGAAAATACAGAGTAAACACTGGACATAATTCAGGTGCAGATGATTTATTATTTCATAATTTAACCCTCAGCAGTGACAACAGAGGTAACAGAGAAATTATGTTTTTTCCTTCTTGATATAGGCCAGTTTCTGATGATTTATTTGGCACTATCCTCTCTCCAGGCCAAGGTTCTTAGAGACTGTTACTGTAAGAGAAAACAAAACTCAACACAAACAAAATACCAGTGTTGCTTTTTTCTTTCTTTGAACCAACACATTTCTCACACAAGAAATTTAAAAGTCATGGGTAAGCAAAGGGGAAGGATCAAGAAAATGAAAACTAATTCCAGGAAAAACAACTATCTGCTACCTAAACTGCAAATATTCTTAGTTTTGTAATAGAAGTGGCTTTCTAAAATACCCTAAGTGTTTGTCTATGTTGGGTAACTATTTAGTTCAATAAAGCATAGTGCCTTGAAATTTCCATTCTAAGTACGTAAATAGATTTTAATTTAAAACAAAAAAAGAAAAGCTTATGGTAATTCTAAGTCAATCACATTTTATAAAAGATAAAAACAGCAACATACATGCCCACTCACACACACACATACACACGTGTACATCTATATATTGAAATATTTTAACAATGATCATCTTAGGTGCTAAGATTAATGACAGTGATTATTTCATTCTTTTGCATACCTATGCTTTTAAATGAATGTTTATTACTTGTTACTACTGTACTAAGAAGCAGAATGATTCACACACCTACATCTACATACAATTTATTGAATGAACTAAGAGAGGAGAGTCAGGAGAGAAGAGTCAACGTAAGATTTGGGCATTCCAACGTCTCTGGTTGGAAAAGGATCTTCATGTAATTAAAATCTAAAATCATCTTTCAGAATTATTAAAAATGAAACCAGTCAAGCATAAAATGAATTCAAAATGTTTGTTGTCAAGGACAAAACTGAAAATGACAAAATATTTTTGGAACCAACATAAGTAATGTTTAAAACATAGGAATTTATTAACAGAAGGCTAGGTCTAAAATCTCAACTTACAAAACAGAAAAATCAATGGAGTAGGAGATGGGAGAAGAAAAAATATCCTAAGCATCCCTCATACTAAAGGGAATCTCAAAAATGCCTCTAATCCTATATGATTATATTATGAATTTTCTATTTCTACACCACACTCATTACAGAAATAGCTTATTACCAAATGACAGTGGAAAATAACAAACAAAATTCAATAGGATAGTAAAAGAAAGTAAAATTTAAGAAATGCTACAGCTCAGAAAGTATATCACTCACATGTCCAATTGACTAAAAATAAATAACTTATAAAAGTTACAACTTGATACAAACAGATTGATGGTGATCATTAAAACCAGGTAATTTGGCAATAGAGACCAAAACACAACAAAAGTGTACATATTATATTTATGCTTTGATCAATCTCTCTTTTAGAGATTTATTCTCAGGCTATAACTGGAAAGAAAATTGTTCCAAAATGTGCATGCATGTAAGGATGTTTATTACAGGGTGTTTGTAACAACGAAAAACTAGAAGTAGTCTAAATATTCATAATCATGAATTTTTAAATAAATTATTTTTCATTTTTAAATTGAATACTATATGTATTCAAAATGATGATATGGGCATATAGTTTAAGATATGAAAAGTTGTCCTTAGTCTCTAAGCACAAAAATCTGAAAAGTATAAGTATTTTTATGTTTTTCTTAGAAAAGAACTTAAGAACATATGCATCTACATTGTTAGAAATTTACTTTGGGCACTCTGATTATGAGAATTTATCCTTAATTCATATATCTGCCAAATATTTTAATAAATATTTGATAACATGTTAAAAATCAGAAAGGTGCTTTCTGAAAATAAACAGCTCTATGTTTTAATTCATTGTTAGTTAATACTGAAGTTTACTACATACCTCTATTTTCCTTTCACATAAATTTCAGAAGCTTTTTGTCAATTGTCCCTATCGATGTATCCAAAAAATATTTTGATTCAGTTTATTTTAAATATATAGAAATCTCTCTCTATATAGATCATTGATGTTGGAAAAGATGAGGATAAGACGTAAAGTTAAAAGTATAAAGAAGGGAGAAGGAACAACAATCAACTTCAAGTTAAATGGAAAAAGAAAGAAAAATATTTTAGATAATTAAACTCAAAATTCATGGGAAATTTCCTTTGTCAAAATTCTAGGAAATAAATGCTGAGTTGATATTAACATAAATATAAACTTTAAATATGATAAGTATGATAGTTTTAAAAATGAAAATAAAAGTTATAAATTTAATTGAAATCTGATACTTTGGAAGATGCTAAACTGCTAGAACAGTAATAAAAATATGCTGTACCAACCTATACTCCCACCTGCAATGTGTGAGAGTCCTCATACTTGACAAGCTCACCGTCCCTTGATGTTGTCACTTTTGATTTTAGCCACTCTTACAGGGGT
>NC_060288.1:4901853-4903502 GCF_021613505.1 Equus quagga | reverse complement strand
TAGAGAACTCTCACTTTTATTTTAATTTGCCTTTTTCTGAAGAGTAATGATGTTGAGCAATTTTTCACGTTTTGAGCCTCTTCAATATTATCTTATGTGAAGTGTCTCTTCAAATATTTTGCGTATTAGGTTCACCCACTTTTTGATTTCTAGGGATTCTGTATAAATTCCGAATATGAGTCTTTTATTGGAAATACGTATTACAAAAACCTTCTCCCCCATTGTGGTTTCCCTTTTCTCTTTCATAAGGGTGTCTTCTGAGAAGCAAAAATTCTTAAATTTTTAAAAATGTTCTTGTGTTGTGGTAAGACACTTAAATGAGACCTACTCTCAAGAAATGTTTAAGTATACAATACAGTATCCTTAACAACAGAGACAATGTTGTACACAGACGATCTCTAGAACTTATTCATCTTGCATAATTAAGACTTACTTCTCATCGATTAGCAGCACCCAAATTTCCCCTCCCTGCAACCCAAGGCAACCACCATACTACTCCCTGTTTCTGTGAGTTTCACTATTTTAGATACCTCATATAAGTGGAATCATGCAGTCATTTGTTCTTCTGTGACTGGCTTATTTCACTTAGAATAATGTCCCCAAGGTAAATCTATGTTGTCACGTATGCAGAACATCCTTCTTTTTCATGGCTGAACAACATTCTGTTGTATGTATATACAACATTTTCTTTATTCATCCATTGATGTACATTTAGTTTGTAACTATATCTTGGCTATTGTAAATAGTGCTGCAATGAATTTAGGAATACTACTATTCCTTTGAGACCCTGATTTCAGTTCTTTGGGGAAAATATCTAGAAGTGGAATTCCTGAATTATATAGCATTCTATTTTTAATTTTTTGAGGACTCTCCAGCAGTTTTACATAGTGAGTGCAATATTTTGCATTCCAACCAACAGTGTAAAATTGTTCAAACTTCTACACATCCTTGCCAACATTTGTTGACTTTTGCTTTTTTGATAATTGCCATTCTAATAGGTGATACCTCATTGTGGTTTTGATCTGCATTTCCCTGATGATTAGTGACATTGGCCATCCTTTCATAGACCTGATGATCATTAGTACGGCATTTTGGGAGAAGTGTCTATTCAAGTCTTTAGCCCACTGTAAAATCAGGTTATTAGCTTTCTTGGTATTGATGGTAGGAGTTCCTTATATATTTTGGCAATTAACCCTTTACCTGATATGATACATGGTTTACAAATACTTTCTCCCATGCCATAGGTTGCCCTTTCACTCTGTTGAATGTTTCACTTGCTGTGCAGGTCTTTTAGTTTGATAAGCAGTCCCACTTGTCTATTTTCTGCCGTTGTTGCCCATACTTTTGGAGTCAATCTAAAGAATAAATCACTGCCAAGACCAATGTCATAAAGCTTTTTCCCTATGTCTTCTTCTAGGAGTTCTACAGTTTCAGGTCTTACATTTAAGTCTTTAACCTATTTTGAGTTGATTTTTGTGTATGATGTAAGGTAAGGGTCCAATTTTATTCTATTGCACGTGGATATCCAGCTTTCCAACACCATTTGTTGAAGACACTATCTTTTCCCCATTGTGTACTCTGGCATCATTTTCAAAGATCAGCTGATCCCACAACTAGAAGGACCTGCAGCTAAGATATACAACTGTGTA
>NC_060288.1:4879858-4901753 GCF_021613505.1 Equus quagga | reverse complement strand
GTTCCTTTATTTGGAATATATTCCTTTGTCTCCTCATTTTGCCTATTCTTCTGTGTTTACATCTGTGTATTAGGTAGATCAGCTACATCTCCTGATTTTTGTAAACTGACCTTTTGTAATAGATACCTTATGAAGCCCAGCAATGTGCTTCCCTCTTGTCACCAGTTCCTAATGTTCCAAGAGTGTCCCCTGTGTGGGCTGTGTGTGTCCTTTTGTTGTGGTCAGGTTGCTCTTGCTGCAGGTGCACAGGGAGGCTAGGCTGTCCACCTGGACAGCTGGTTGTAGGATTCAGCTGTGTGTGGTTGCTACAGTCCCTTCAGTCACTTTATTGCATGTGGGGACTCCCAGTACAGTTGGCTGCAAGGTCTAATAGCACATTCGTGCTGCAGTTTTTCTGTTAAATAAGTAGGCCCCAGTGTGGCTGGTTTCTAGGCTTAGGGGCTCACAGTTGCTATAGTCCTCTGGCCTGCAAGGCTATTGCCAGCTCTCTCAGTAGTGCAGCTGGATGAGGCCAACACCAAGTGTGGCAGCACACAGTTGTTACAGGCTTTGGAAGCGGGGGAAGATCCCCTATGTGGCTGTTTGACAAGCAAAAGTCTGCTGCAGCTGACAAGCCCCACCACCTACAGGTACACACACCCTGTCAACACAGTCCTGCCCCGTGCACATGCCTGCCCAGCTGGAGTGGACCCACTTTCCCTGCTGCAGAGGCTACACACTCCATCAATGCAGGCCTTCCCCTTATGCACACCCTGACCCACAGAGGCAGATCCACTCACCCTGCTGCAGAGGTCCCACATACCCCGCCTACACAGGCCCAAAGTTGCCTGAGGGCTTGCTGGTAGGTGGGGCAGTCCCTAGGGTAGGCTGTCCACCCTAGCTGAGCTGGATTAAATTGGTGCTTTAGTGGCTGTGGCAAAGCCCTGTGCTAACAGGCCAGGGGAAGAACTCCAATGGTGTCTGCCAGCATCTGTGTCAGCATTCCTGAAGTGGGTTACAAGAACGGCTGCCGCCAAAGTCTCAGTTCCTGGGAAGGTGGTTCTATCTGCCTCCTGCCTCCCTGAGATGCACCCAGAACCTATCCAGTGAGTCTCTTTCCACCAAAGCGTTGTGCACCTTTATGGTGATTTTGTTTTGCTTTCTGAAGTGGGTGAACTTGTGTATGGGCCCTTTAAGAGCAGGCATTTCTTTCTCTTATGTTCAATGGCTTTTCTGGGGGTATACCTCATTGTATTTGATAGCCAGCAAAGCCAGATATTATGACACTCACCTCAGTTTTTCTGAGGTCAAAAGCTGCTTATTGAGCCAGACCTGATTGCCTATGGTTAAAGTTCAGCTTGCTCTGCTTTGGTGGGCCAGGTTTGGTTCCCAGGAGCAAAATCGCACCATTCATCCATCACTAATCATGCTGTGGTGCTGACTCACATAGAAGAACTAGAAGGACTTACAACTAGAATATACAACTATGTATTGGGGCTTTGGGGAAGAAAAAAGAAAGAAAGGAAGATTGGCAACAGATGTGAGCTCAGTGTGAATCTTTCCTGGAAAAATTAAAAGCTGCTTACTGTAGCAGAACTCTCCTACTCAGATCTCCTATTCCTCCAGGGAAAGCTTCATACCTTAAGATTGCTCCCAGCCATGAAGCACAGTGGCTAGAATGTGGCTTTTTCCTCTCCAGAAAGGTATTTCTGCCTCTTCTACCTCTGTCCCTTATTGAGAGGGTTCTTTTTATCCAGTTTCCAGTTCTCTCTCAGGGGTAATTATTCCAAGGATAGTTTTAAGTTTGTTGTGTTTATGGGAAGAGGCGAGTTCAGAGTCCTCCTATGCTGCCATATTCTCAGCCATGAGTCAAGACATTTTCTAATTTCCCTTTTGATCTTTTCTTTAATCCATTGCTTGTTCAAGAATGCATTATTTAATTTCCACATATCTGTGAATTTTCCAGTTTTCCTTCTGCTATTGATTTCTAGTTCCATTCCATGGTGATCAGAAAAGATATGTAGTATAATATAAATTTTCTCAAATTTGTTAAGACTTCTTTTGTGACCTAACACATCAACTATGCTGAAGAATATTCCATGTGTACTTGAGAAGAATGTATATTCTGTTGCTGTTGAGTAAAATATTCCATATACATATTTGAGGTCCATTTTGTCTAAAGCATTATTCAAGTCTGTTGTTTTCTCACTGATTTTCTGTATGGGTGTTCTGTCCATTATTGAAAGTGAGGCATTTTAGTAAGGTATTGTATTGCTGTTGATTCTCCACTCACTCTTCAATTTTGCTTTATATATTTAGGTGCTCTGATCTTGCATGCATATATTATAATTCTTATCTCTTTCTGGTGAATTAAGCCTTTTTATCATCATATAATGTAAATAATGTATATAATCTTTGTTTCTTGTGACAGTTTTTGACAATATCTGTCTGACATAAGTATAGCCAACTAGAGTGACTAGTTGCATGCTAGATCAAACTGACATCTCTATTCAGACTGGCCCTCAGACAGCCAGGTCTTATCAGCACTCCAAGGCAGGCTAGATTGAAGTCAGTCCTCTGGGTAGCCCCCAGAAAAACGTGGGCAACAGATTCATGGTACATCTCATATCCTCCAGGGAAATCTGTGGTTTTTCATTCACCCACTCAGTGCTGAGCCAGGGAGAGGGGTTATGGGGCTATGGCAACTGCCAGCCCAAACCACCATCTCTGTTCTCACTGGATCCAGGTAGCTATATTATGCCAGGTGCCATCAGTGCTCCAAGACAGGCTAGCCAGAAGCCAGTCCACTCGCTAGCCCCTGGAAAAGTTGGGGCATTGGCTACAGGATCCACCTCTTTCCCTTCCCAGAAAGCTGGGAGCTGGGAGGTTGCCTCCTGATCATATGGCACTATGCAAGACATAGGGATTATGTAAAAACAGGTCTTGAATTTCCCTACTGGCTTTGGTGTGCTACTTTTGTGCTCACTTGGGGTTCAAGAACCTTTCACCTAGTTTCTGGATTTCTCACAAAGGGAATTTGTCCATGAATTGTTGAATCAGTGTGCTTGTGGTGGGAAGGAGGGCCCAGGGCTTCCTCTTCTGCTATCTGGCTGACATCATTTTAAAACTTCTTAACTTTAATGAAGACAATTTATCAATATTTTCTGACATGGTTAGTTTGTGACTATATGTGTAGCCTCTTTGAAAAATCTTTGCCTAACCTAAGATTATGAATATGTTTTCTTACATTTTCTTTAGGAAGCTTTATTTTTCACTTAGTTGTATTATCCATCTTGAATTAACTCTTGTTTCTTGTATGACATACTGGTTCAAGTTTATTTTTCCCATGTAGATATATAATCGACCCTCATTACTGTTTGAAAAAATCATCCTTCTCTCCACTAAATAGCAGTGGTGCCTTAAGAGTAAATAAGATGGGTGTATATTGTGGGTCTTTTTCTGGACTCTCCATTTTTTTTATTAGTCTATTTGTTTATCATTGTGCAGACCCTGTATTTTCTGAATTACTTAATGGAAAGTGTTGGTATCAGGTAGCGCAAGTTTTCTAAGTTTTTCCTTCATCTTCAAGATTATGTTGACTATTATAATTCCATCTGTTTTCACAAAAATTTTAAAATCAATTTGTAATTTTCCATCAAAAATAATTTTGAAATTTTTATTTTAGGATTGCATTAAACTATAGATCAATTTGAGAAGAATTTATATCTTAAAATATTGAATATACTATACTTCTCAATTGATTTAGCTCTTCTGAAAATTCCCACGGTAATATTTTGTATTTCAAGTGTAAATTTCTTACACATAATTCATTGCATATATTCCCATGTATCTCTCTCTCTCTTGCTCTCTCTCTCTCTCTCTCACACACACACACACAACTATATATAGTTGTGTTTTTCAGTTCTCATTTTCTTATTGTTTGTTGCTTGTATAGAGGTAAAATTAATTTTTGTCTATTGGCCTTGTATCCAGATATCTTATTACATTCATTTATTAATTCTAATTATTTTTTAATTTCTTAGAATTCTCTATGTACACAGACATATCATCTGCAAACAATGACAGTATTCCTTCTTCATTTCCAGTCTTTCTTTTTTTTTCTTACCCTGTTTTACCGACTGGGATCAGCCATACAATGTTGAAAATAAATGCTCCCAATGGACATCCTCCTGATCTCAGGGAGGAAACGTTCATCGTTTCTCTATCAACTATAATGTTTGCTGTATGTTTTTTTTCAGATTCCCTTTATCACACTGTAGCTTCCTTTTATCACAAGTTAACTGGGAATGTTTATGGTGAAAGGATATTTTTTCTTCATCTATAGAAATTATCATGTAATTTTTCAGTTTCTCCTCATATTGTGACTTACATTACATTGGCTTTCTAACTTTAAAACAACCTTTCATTCCTAGATCACCCTTTCCTTCCATGGCTATGATATATTATGCTTTACGATATTAGCTGGATTTACTTGGAAAATGTTTTGTTTAGAATTGCTAATCAGGAACTGATCCATAATTTTCCTTTCTAATAGTGCCTTTGTCAAGTTTTGACATTTAAAGTTAGGCTGGCCTTATGGAAAAATTGGGAAATGCTTCTTCTTCTTTTTATATTCTCCAGATAAGTATGGATAAGATTAGTATTACTTCTTCCTTAAGTATTTGGAGGATATAATCATTTGAATTATTGTTCCCAATTCTTTACTCTTTTCCTGGTACATGATTATTCATCTAAGTTCTTTGCCAAGTGACTTTTTAGTACTGCCTATTAGAGTGAGGAGCATGTCACACACATCCCTTCATTGATGTTGAGTTTGGTATGGTGACTTATTTGTCCAACACAATGTAAAATGATATGATTGAGCAAGTGTTGGCTTAATTTGACTTGGCTCTCGTGTTCCTGATGCATGCCACGGAGAGTATGCCCAGGTACCCACTTTGTGAGAAAGTTTTAAATTATATTTGACAGAACTTTATTTTATATAGGCATATTCATATTCTCAATTTTTCTCTATTCTATTTTGGCAAAGACATATTTTTGGAATAATGTATGTATTCCATCTAAAAACTTAAATTTATTGATTTTAAGTTACTAGTATCCTCTCTTCTGCTAATGCCCAAAAGATCAAAAGTAGGCAATTTTATTACCTGATATCAGTCATTTATATCCTTTCTCTTTTTATTTTGAACTATTGGCTAACTTTTATCAATTATTTTAATCTTTTCAAAGAATCAGCTTTTGTCTTTACTTATTTTTTTTTGTTATTTTACTTTTCATTTATTTCTGCTCTTTCTTTAATTATCTCTTTCTATCCACTGTCTTTGAGAGCAATTAATTCTTCTTTTCCTATCTTTTTGATAGACATTAGAATGAGAAAAAAACACATTTGGTTGTTGTCTGTCCGATATAATGCATTTCATTGTGATTAAAAGGATTAAAGTATAGCCTTGCCTAGAGAGTAGAGATATGCCTAATTTTTGTAGAACCTAAAAGAGTGTGCCTTGACAATAGGATTAGAATGGTGATTGTCCATACTTACTAATGCTTCTCTTAAATTTAGGAATTTCCTCAGTTCATAAATGTATCTCAATAATCGTTACATGAATATCATAGTCACTGTGAAACTTTGTATAGCAAGGATGAAGAGAGAACTTGAAAAATAATTTTGGATGCTATATGAAATATTCTCTCTTTTTATATTCTATCCATTATTTAGTAAGGGAAATTTTTATATACTGATAATAAATGCTGAGTATCTGCTTTTGTCTTTGATTATTCCACGGTCTGATCTCTACATTTACTTTCCCAGATGAATTAAAACAGTGAAATGGATGAAAACTCCAAGGTTCTATCTTATTAATTATAATTTTTTCTGAGATAATAGAATAACTATAAGCACATATGGCATCCCTTATATCAGCCCTCTGCCCATGTGGCAGTGAAAGGTCGTCGAGATATTGCTCTACGCTCACCTCACGTTGGGGGATGACTTGCTGCTGCTGCTGCTTTCTTCTGACACAGATCTAGAAAATCGATAAACTTTATTTTAAAGTGGAGAAATTTTAAGTCTTGAACAATTAAGTGACTATTTGAATGAAGAATGTTCTTCAAAGAAACATGGTGACTGATTAAATGAAACATCTCCTTCCAACAAAACATCACCTTGCTTTGTGGATTAATTTCTCTCATCCTTATTTTACAAACCCACATTGTACAGTCAGGCTCCCTGATTCTGGGATATCTCTAACTCCTCAGTCAAACAAGCCCAAACCATAAACTAGCAATCAAGAATTTCAACTAATTTTTCTATATATTTCTACATATTTTTTCTTCCTCTCATAACACATACTCATGTCTTCTCTTCCTATCAATTCTTGGAAGGTAAAAGTAGAGGTAAATTCTTCTGGGGAAAAATATAGTAAATTATGAATAAGGGGCTCAATAATGATGTTTAAATATCTCTGTAACTGATTACAGATAATACGGTGATTCCACTTATTAATTTGGTCTACGCAAAAGTTTCTGATACATTGGAAAGCTATCATTATCTCCCATTTTATAGAGTTACAGAGAATAATTTTAAGAACATAAAGATTAAATCACTTGCTTAAGATATCATAGTTTTTACATGCAAGATTTAGGAGTTAAAACCAAGTTTTCTCAGGATAAACCCAATTTTCTCCTCATTTCATAATCCAGTCTCCAGTCTCCTAACCTGATATTATGAACTACACAGGTAATTTCTAGTTAATAAGATGACTTTACAAATTAGCGATATTGATATTTAGGAAAATAAATATTATGGAGGCAGTTGCATAGATATTATCTCTACTTGAAAGAGGTGTTCGAATAACATTGCTTACCACTGGTCTGAGAGTCTGTGTCTAAAAAATCTATTTTTTAAAAGTTCCCTTGAAATGCAGTATTACCTATTCTCATGAAGCACAGGACAACGTGGACTATTTAAACATAGACAGTGGAATAAGAGCTGCATAAACCTCCACAATACCCTTGGCACTCATTTCTCCTCCTAAAGTGATACTTGTGGTAAAATGAATAGTTTTAGCGATGAATAAAACTAGAAAAAAACATGAAAGACACCAAACTGGTTTGAAATGTATCCCTGGGCCTCTCTTTATATTGCTTTACCTGTAGTCTTAGATTATTCCTGATGAAACATGAATACTTTTCTTGACTTATTTAATTTAATGAGTAAAAATATATATATATTTATATATAAATAAATATATACCTGTCACTTTCAGTTTCCCCTCTGTAGCATAGCTCTTTTATTTTCTTCCGCTTTATTGAAATAACAGCAGTAATGATGAGCACGGGTAGAAAAATGTAGAAAATGAGTTGAAATCGGTGCTTTGAAAGACTGGATCTTTCCTCCAAATAACTTCTACCTAGAATGGAAAATACCCATTTCAAATTATGTCAGAGATTTTATTAACCAAATGAAAAAGTGGATTGGATATCATTACCAACACTACTCCCAGACACTAAACATTTCATCCATATACATTATGAATACAATAAAATCCAAAAAAACTAAACCGACATATAATGGGCTGTTAGTAATACTTTATTGATGTTTTTGAGCTTTCAACCTTCCACCACATGGTGATTTATTTGATTGAAGGTAATGCTCTTTCATGAAGCACACGTTTAATACTTGCAAACATTTCTTTAAATTCTTTCTGACACAGCTACTCCAAAGCTCAAACACACGTGTCACACAGAGTGTTGGAATTGTACCTAAATATGAGAATTAAATTTGGGAAATATGGTATTTAATTTCTCTTGCTTTACTACAATTCTTTCTAAAAATTAAAAATCAGTAGTCGCTAAATTATGAAGTAAATTCTTTAATCAAATATGTAGCAATAGGAAATTATTAAAATGTCTCTAGAATTATTTTATAGAATGCATAGCTAAGCCTGGCTTTGGCCCATTTCTGACTAACTAGTGTTAATATCTACATTTTCCTCATCAAGTTTTATTCATTCTCCTCTGGATCTGTACTCGTTCCTGAGCATCTGATCTATGTGGCTCCTCAGGTTCCACCTTTTCGCACATATCAGCCATCTTTCTGGATTTGTAATGTATCAAGTTCTGCTTTCTCCATGATTTGTTGGCATGCTTCCTTTTATCTGATATGGAAAACTGTTCTATCACTTCTTTGCCAGTTGAAACTGTGGAGGAGCTGCCAGGCAGAGCCACTGCCAAGTTACAGTTGTTGATCATTGAGTCTCGATATATTCCTCTTAAGACTGCCACAGCATGTCTCCCTTTTTTCCAATATGGTTTTTCAAGTGAGTTCAAGGGTGGAGCAACGTTTTCTTTTTCAGTCTGCTTTGTGCATGTGATTGGCACTCCCAGTACCTCTGGGATGAGGATTATGTATTTGTAATCAGAAAACCAGTGAATCAGATGAAGAGATCAGCCTTTCCGGCCATACACTGCAGACTGATTCTCAGGTACTTTATTGCCAAACATCAGGTACAGAAAAAAGGATTTTTCTCTGGAGGAGACTGATTCCATCAGCTTCAGCTCCCAAAGGTTTCCCTCTTTTTCCCCCACATTCATATTGACTTCAGAAAAAACAGATGAAAGTTTTGAGTACAGTACGCACGATATTGCTCATGAATGGAGCTCTCTCAGTCTTGTACTGTTAATTACATAACTCACATGATTACGCAGTTTCTCCAGCCAGCTATTCCACCATAAATCAACACATTCCAGGTTTACTTAGAGTAATCTATGTATACATACAAGCATATCCTCCCAAAAACATTCAAAGAGAGAGACTCCTGGTATATTTCTGCTAACAAATACTATTAGTGTGTGTGATGGTTGATTTTATGTGACAATTTGTGCAATGGTGTGCTCATATGTTTGGTCAAATATAATTCTGGGTGTTTCTGTGAGGGCTTTCTGGAATGAGATTAACATTTAAATCAGTAGACTGAGTAAAACAGATAGCTTTCTCTAATGTGAGTAGGCCTCATCCAATGAGCTAGAGGCCCTAATAAAATAAAAACACTGACCCTACCAGGAAGAAGAGAGTATTTTTTCTTGCCTAAGGGACCCAAACTAAGATATTGGCTTTCCTGGGTCTCAAGCCTGTCAGCCTTCAGACTGGAACTACACCATCAATCATCCTGGGGCTCCAGCCTGCTGACTCACCCTGCAAATCTTGGGAATTGTCAGTCTCTATAATCACACAAGCAAATTCCTTATAACATGTCCCTCTCTCTCTCTCTCTCTCTCTTCATACACACACACACACACACATGCAAGCACACATACACACATCCTATTGGTCTTGTTTCTCTGGAGAACCCTGACTAATATAGATTCTGGTACCAAGAAGTAGGGTGTTGCTGTAATAAATACCTAAACATATGTGGAAATAGCTTTGGAACTGAGTAATGGGGAGGAGCTGGAGGAATTTCTAAAATCTAGGATTTTAGAAAAATCCTAGAGTACCATGAAGAGACTGTTGGTAGAAATATGGACATTAATGAAGCTTCTGATGAGGGTTCAGAAAGAAAAGAGGAAAGCAGAAGAGAAATTCTGTATTTTCTTAGAGAATACATAGATAATCATGAACAGAATGTTGGTAAAAATATATACATTAAAGCTGTTGAAGCTGGGTGCCTGAGGGTTCCAGTAAACATTCAATAAGAACATGATTACCTTTTGACCTGGTTGCCAACACAGACACAGATAAAAAGAAGTTACTCTTGCTAACTTGGTGCTTTCTTGTTTAACATGAGGGATGACTCAAGGGTCAGAAGGATTTATGAGCTTATTTTGCAGAGGAAAAAAATGCCTTTAAGGACGTCTGGATGACCAGATAACTAGCCTCAAGCTGCTGTTGATGCCCAGATGTCAGATTGCCCAAGGGCGTATCTAGAGCAAAGGAACAGAGATTTCTCCTTTGTTTCTCCAAAACTCCTCCTCCGAAGCACCTTAGCTCTATAAAGCCCCTGATTTCCTCTTTTGTTAAAGTAGATTTGAGAGAATCTATCCTCCCACCTTCTCATTTTGACCAACTTGAATAAACCATCAACAACAAAAAAAGATAACCTACTGAATGGGAGAAAGTATTTGCAAACCCAGCTCCCTTCCCACCCTCATCCTCCCTGCATCAGTGGAGCTTCTGATGCAGGTGATCCCGAATGTGGCAGAGATGTGAGCCATCACTGTACCTTCAGCAGCAAAATCAGCGACTGTAGCAACATCAACAATGATAAGACATCATTGAACCCTGAAGACAAAGGCAGGAATGATCAGAATACTGGTGACACCCCTAACAGAGGTGGTGGAGGGTGGAAAGTACCAATCTTCAAATACAGCCACAGGTGCTCAGGTAAGACAAACCAAAAATTAGTGCTATAGCACCATCTACTGAAAACAGAAAGGCCTCTAATCTTTAAGTGACTGAATAGTTAGGATAAAAAAAAGATATACCTAAATAAGAAAAGTGTTTGCCGTGACAAATGCACCAGCAAAGGAGTAACCACAAGCAACATGAGAAGCCATGGTAAAACAGCATCACACAAAAAAATAAGTGTTCTCCAGAAACCAGACATAAAGTCAGTGAAGATTGTGATCTAACTGACCAACAATTCAAAATGGCTGACATAAAGAAATTTGATGAGCTACAAGAAAAGTCAGAAAGTCAGTTACATGAGATCAAGAATAAAATCAATAATCAGAAGGAATACTTTACCAAAGAGATTGAAACTCTGAAAAAGAACCAACAGAAATTCTGGAGCTAAAGAACTCAATAAATGAGATGAATAATGTATTAGGAAGCATTGGAAATAGAGCGGACCATAAGGAACAGAGAATTAGCAGGTTCAAAGATGGAAACCCAGAAACAATGCAGGGAGAAGAAGATAGAGAACTAAGATTTTTTTTTAATGTAGAAATTTTATGAGAATTTCCAACTCCATTAGAAAGGGCAATGTAAGGATAATAGACATCCTAGAACAGAAGAGAGAAAGAAGGGAGCAGAGAGGTTACTTAAAGAAATAATAGCTTAGAACTTCCCAAACCTGGGAAAAGAACTGGATGTACAAATCCACGAAGCTAAAAGAACAACCAGTTACCTCAATGCAAAAAGACCTTCTCTAAGACACATGATAATAAAACTGTCAAGTCAATGACAAAGAAAGAAGTGACACTAGACCTGCCTTACAAGAAATGTTGAAAGGAAGTCTCCTACCTGAAATGAAAAGGCAAAGGTATACAAGCTTTGAGCAAGTAGACAAATAGAAAGAATCAGAAAATTGCAACTCTACATCTGAATAGGTTATAAACAATTATAACATAAAGTTTAAAGGTTAAGGAAGCTATAAAAATAACTATAACCACTTCAGTTTGGTAAGGAATTTACAACATAAAAGGGATGATTGGTGACAACAAAAACACAGAAGAGGAAGATGAAAAGGATGAAACCAGTATTGACCAATGAAGATTAGATGCTATCAGCTGAAAAAATAATCTTATCTATGACACCTTTTATAGAAACCTAATGGTAACCACAAAGCAAAAATTCAGAACAGAGACATGAAGCATAAATAAAAGGAAACTGAGAAAAAAATCACAGAAAACCACTAAACTGAAATGGCAGACAAAAACACAAAGAAGAAAAAAAGCAATGAAAATATAGAGAAATGAGAAAACAAAAGATAAAATGGCAGTATTAAGTCCTAATATATTAATAATCACCCTAAACGTAAATGGATTGATATCACCAATCAAGACAGAATGGCTAGATGAATTAAAAAGCAAGACTCAACAACATGCTGCCTCCAGGAGATCCATCTCAGCTCTAAAGACCGAGGCTCAAAGTGAAGGGAGGGAAGATGATACTTAAAGCAAATGGCAACCAAAAGAAAGCAGGTGCAGCCATACTTAGATCAGACAAAATAGACTTCAAGCCAAAAAAGATAACAAGTGACAAAGACAGATATTATACAATGATAAAGGGGACAATCCATCAAGAAGACATAAAATTTATTAATATATATGCACCCAACATAGGAACACCAAAATATATAAAGCAACTATTTACAGACTTAATGGGAGAAATTGACAGCAACACAATACTAATAGGGATATTTAATATCCAACTTACATCAATGGATAGATCATCCAGACAGAAAGTCAGCAAGGAAACATTGGCCTTGATTGAAACATTAGACCAGATGCACTTAATAGATCTATATATACTATTCCACCCACAAGCAGTAGAATACACATTCTGCTCAATTGACCATGGAACATTCTTAAGGTAGATCATATGTTGGGAAACAAAACAAACCTCAGTAAATTTAAGAAGATCATATCTAGCATCTTTTCTGACCACAGTGGTATGAAACTAGAAATCAACTACAAGAAGAAAGCTGGAAAAGCCATAAATACGTGGAGACAAAACAACATGCTACTGAACAACTATTGGATACATGAAGAAGTCAAAGAAGAAATTAAAATTTCTGGAGGCAAATGAAAATGAGAATATGACATACCAAAATCTATGGGGTGCAGCCAAAGTGGTACCAAGAGGGAAGATTAGAGCAATACAGGCCTACCTCAGGAAACAAGAAAAATCTTAGATAAACAATCTACACTACACATAGAGAACCAAGAAAAAGAAGAGAAAAGAAAACCTAAAGTCTGTAAAAAGAAGGGGAAAATAAAATCAGAGTAGAAATAAATGAAATAGAGATTATAAAGACAATAGAAAACATCAATGAAACTAAGTTCTGGTTCTCCCAAAAGATAAACAAAATTGACAAGCCGCTAGACTCACTAAAAAATAAAAGAGAGCAGGGTAAAAAGTAAAACCAGAAATGAAAGATTAGAAATGACAATGGATATGACAGAAATACAAAGGATTATAAGAGAATACTATGAAAAACTATATGCCAACAAATTGGATACCCTAGAAGAAATGGATAAGTTCTTAGAATCATACAACATCTCAAAACTAAATCAAGAAGAAATAGAGAACTGGAATAGACCAATTACTAGTAAGGATACTGAAAAGTAATTAAAAACCTCCAAAAAAGCAAAAGTCCAGGACCAGATAACATCTCTGGAGAATTCTACCAAACATTCAAATAAGATTTAGTACCTATCCTTCACAAACTCTTCCAAAGAACTGAAGAGGAGGGGATACACTCTAATTCATTTTATAAGGCCAACATTATCCTGATACCCAAACCAGACAAGACAACACAAACAGAAAATTATAGACCAGTATCACTAAGGAACATAGATGCAAGAATCCTCAACAAAATGTTAGCAACTTGAATGCAATACTTTAAAAGTATTATACACCATGATCAAGTGTGATTTATTCCAGGGAAGTAAGGATGTTCCACCATCCGCAAATCAATCAGATACATGATACACTACATTAACAAAATGAAGAATAAAAATCACACAGTCATCTCAATAAATGCAGAGAACACATTTGACAAAATTCACCATCCATTTACAATAAAAACTCCGACTAAAATGGGTATAGAAGTAAAGTACCTCAATGTAATAAAGGCCTAGTAAGACAAACAACCAACTAACATCATACTCAATGGTGAAAACCTGAAAGCTATCCCTCTAAGAACAGGAAAAAGACAAGGATGACCACTTTCACTACTGTTTTTCAACATAGTATTGGAAGTCCTAGGCAGAGCAATTAGGCAAGAAAAAGAAAATGTATCCAAATTGGAAAAGAAGAAATAAAACTTGCAGTATTTGCAGATTACACAATTTTACATATAGAAAAGCCTAAAGAATCCACCAAAAATCTTAGAAACAGTAAATGAATACAGCAAAGTTGCAGGGTCCAAAATCAACATAGAAAAATTAGCCACTTTCCATACACTAAAAATGAGCTAGCAGAAAGAGAATTCAACAAAACAATCCAATTCACAATTGCAACAAAAAGAATGAAACACCTAGGAATAAATTTAACCAAGGTGGTGAAAGATGTGTACACTGAAGACTAAGAAACATTGTTGAAATAAATCAAAGGAGATACAAAGAAATAGAAAGATATTCCATGCTCATGGATTGCAAGAATTAACATAGTTAAAATGTCCATATTACCTAATCACCGATTCAATGCAATCCCTATCATAATCCCAACATCCTTTTACGTGGAAATATAGAACAAAGATTTATAAAATTTATATGGAACAGCAAAAGACCCCAAATAGCCAAAGCAACCATGAGAACAAAGAACTAAGCTGGAGGCATCACACTCCCTGATTTCAAAATATGCTATAAAACTATAGTCATCAAAACAGCATAGTACTGGCACAAAAACAGACACAAGGATCAACGGAACAGAATTGAGAGCCCAGAAGTAAACCCACACATTTATGGACAGCTAGTTTTTGACAAAGGAACCAAGAACATGCAATGAAGAAAGGAACGACTCTTCAATAAATGGTGTTGAGAAAACTGGACAGCCACATGCAAAAGAGTGATAGTAGACCATTATCTTATACCACATGCAAAAATTAACTCAAAATGGATTAAAGACTTGAATGTCAGAACTGAAACCATAACACTCCTAGAAGAAAACATAAGTAGTATGGTCTCTGACAGCGGCTTAGCTGTATCTTTTTGGATATGTCTCCTCAGGCAAGGGAAGCATAAGAAAAAATAAACAACTGGGAGTACATTGAAGTCAGAAGCTCCTGCACAGCAAAGGAAACCATCAACAAAACAAAAAGACAATCTACCAGTTGGGAGAAAATATTTGCAAATCATACATCTGATAAGTGATTGATATAAAAAATGTATAAAGAATCATACAACTCAACAAAAAACAAACCACAAGATTAAAAAATGGGCAAAGGATATGAACAGACATTTCTCCAAAGAAGGTATACAGATTGCCAATAGGCACATGAAAAGATGTTCAACATGACTAATTATCAAGGAAATGCAAATTTAAACCACAATGAGATACCACCCCATGCCTGTGAGAACAGCTATTATTACAAAGGCAAGAAATAACAAGTGTTGGTGAGGATGTGGAGAAAAGGGAGTGCTTGTGCCCAGTTGGTGGTACACCCACTATGGATAACAGTATTGAAATTCATCAAAAAATTAAAAATAGAACTAAAATATGATCCAGCTATCCCGCTTTGGGGTATTCATCCAAAGAATATGAAAATAGTAATTCAAAAAGATATATGCATCCCTATCTTCACTGCAGCATTACTTAGAATAACCAAGACAAAGAAACAACTTAATTGCCCATCGATAGATGAATAGATAAAGAAGATGTGGCATATGTATACAATGGAATACTACCCAGTCATAAAAAAGATGAAACTTCACCACTTGCAACAACATGGATAGACCTTTAGGGCATTATGCTAAGAGAAATAAGTCAGGCAGAGAAAGACAAATACTGTATGATTTCATTCATATGTGGAAGATAAAAAGTAAATAAATAAACACATAGATACAAAGAACAGATTCGTGGTTACCAGAAGGGAAGGGAGGTGGGGGAAAGTTAAAGAGGTAAAGAGGGACATTTGTATGGTCACCAGTGGAAATAAACTTTTGGTGGTGAACACAACGGGTTCGCCAGTTCAGATCCTGGGTGTGGACATGGCACCGCTTGGCATGCCATGCTGTGGTAGGAGTCCCACATATAAAGTAGAGGAAGATTAGCATGGATGTTAGCTCAGGGTCAGGCTTCCTCAGCAAAAAGAGGAGGACTGGCAGTAGTTAGCTCAGTGCTAATCTTCCTCAAAAAAAATATATTGTTACATTTTTACTCATATATATTATTTGATTGGTTGTACTATGAACTACTATCAATTGATACTAACTAGTTATATTATTGTTTTGCATAAATAATAGCATTTACGTAACAGAAAAGTAAAACGTACAGAATAATATATAATTTCGAATTACCTATTTTCCATATATTTATGTGAAAATAATAATATATGTGTATAATTATATGTAACAAGTTAAAATATTATGCTTTATTTTGGCGTGGTACACAGTCTGACATGGCTGTGTGTTAGCTCTCTAAAATGCTGGTCACCCTAAGCACGACTCTCTCCTAGTGTAGAAGCTACAGATAAGTCTGCCCAGGAATTTCATTATTTTTCCTAAAAGAAAAGGGCTTAAGGGTGGACAGCCCTCCTCTGCTCCCAGGTTATTTTAGGTGGGCCCCCATACTGTCTGGAACCAGGGGGCATACCCCAGCTGTTCCTAGTCTCATGCAGGTCTGCTTAATATCAAAATACCTCTCAGGAATCCCAGGGGGAAGATTCTAAAGACAACATTTGAAAAGATTAGATCAGAGCCCTTAAAACGCAGGAGAAAGAAAGAAAAGATACCCTGAAAGAGTGTAGTGGCACTAATATAACAAATACTAACTCTATTTTAAACCAGGAATATATGAGACAATCCAAAAGGAACAATCTAAATTAACTGGTCAAATTAGATGCACTGGAATTACTACTTTTAAAATTGCCTAACATTGAGTATACTTTTTGTTAGCAAACAATGTCAATGTTGATATAGAAAGAACAGTACAAGCTTACACTGGCTTAGATTTTTTAAATCTTAAAAATAAAAGAAAACTGTATTTGTTGACATCAGTCACTTTGTAATGAAGCTTGGGACCTCTACTGTAATTTATTCTCTTACATGTTGTCATTGATTAATAAAATTTTAAAGACACTAACCAGCAGTTTTAATCTTGTGTCCATCATCGATACTTCCAAATTCTCCTTTCATTAACTCGCAATCAGGAGGAACAAATCCCTTTTTACAATGGCAGTGGTTAAAATTGTTACAAATCTGGAATAATCAGAAAATAAAATAATTTTTATGTATGGAGATGTTCTTCAATAGAGACCAATGAATACGCTACACTTATTCAACAGATAATTTATCCATTACAAATAATTTATCTTAAATAGACAAAATCAGCAAATTTTCACAAATTTTTCTTTGAAATTGTCCATCTAGCTTCTGTTGCCAAATCAATTTTTTGTTTTAATTCTTTCAACCCTCATCACAGCCAGACCCAAATATTGGCAATTACCAGTAACATGCCACTAATTATCATTTACTTGCCAGCTTCACAGAACAGCTCAGACTCTAAAAAGGAGCAAGACTAGCAAGAAAATTTTAATGACCTTTATTTACCATTTTCTGCCTTCTCTCTGTAAAAAGAATATCATTTTGATTATAATGTAACACAAGATGCTTATAGCATATCCATCCCACAAAATTACCAAACATTTTACACACCCAGAATTGTCTTAAACGTTTCTACTTTATCTTCTCTAATAAATAGTTCCACAAGTTTTCTTGAAAAAATGAGATTGAAGCTATAAATTATAAACTGTTAAATGAGATCAAGCAGCAAGAAAATGATTGAAAAAAATCATTCAAATAATGTTTTAAATGTCCAAACTGTTTATTGAATTGTTCAAAGCATGCTGTTTAAAATGGAAATTGAAACTACTTACTCCGCTGTTATTGCAATGTGTAGAAGCATCGCATAACCTATAATTGGTACGAGGTGCAATCTCTACACAGGTATAGTTGATACAATACTAAAACAAAGCAAAAGGAAGTGAAAAATAAAGTCAGTCAAACAATCAGATTGTGTGCATGGATAATACATAAGAAAAATTCAAGAAAATTCCAGAATCCATATTACGAAGAATTGGGAAAAATCCAAAAAATAAAGTAATAATTGTGACTTCATTGAAATCAATATGAAATAAGTTGTGTGCCTTCAGACTGTAAAGATGTAATCTTACGTAAGAAGTTGGAAGTTTTATTTTCTTACCATCTAGCACCAGAAGTCCTCTTAGAGAAATATCCAAAAGAATAATTTGATTAGTCCCTTGAGTTCAAGAATTGCCTGAAGAGTATTTTAAAAATACCCATGCCTGGGCTCCACCTGAGACCATTATATCAAAATCTCTGAGGGCAGGGTCCAGGGGATTATCATGAGCACTCAGGACTGAGAACTATCAAGTGGCAGGTTGAGGTCTTAAAATCATCGGTATGAGCAGCAAGGGAAGAGAGTTTACTATTCCTTGTGAAAAAATGAGGAGAAAGAGAAAAGCAAGGGTAATAGATAATTATATGAGGTAATAGGACAATGAAAGACTCCCAATGGTGAGATGTCTAGAAGGTCTAAGAAAAGGAATGTTTAATGTGTGAATTTACATCATTCTAATTTATACATTAATTTTTGTGACCTTTCTTAACTATCCAAAATTTTTAGGAAATTCAATACTTTGTGAAGGGTTTTACTTGGAGTTAGCTTTGTCTTTGTATCATAATAACAAAAAGATATGCAGGAAAAGGGAGGATTAGAACACTGGAATAGAGATGTAGATTTATCATTTAGATTTCAAGGGGGAGAGAGGCCTCAGGTCCTATTTGTATTCCATATGTTTCCAGTTGAGCCAGATGTGACAGTCTGGTCATTTGCACGTGTTATTATCAAAATGTATTATATAGAAATAAAGTCAAGTTTAGCAAGCACTTCTTGAGATTTTCTCTCAAAAAATGCATTTTAATTGAACTTTCCATAGTATCCCTTGGAAATAATAGTTTCTACAATTAATTAGAATATTGAACTGTTATTAGATATATTATTAATTTATAAAATAGAGCTTTCTAGCGACATTCTATAATTATATTATGCTATATCATTAATTGTTAATAGTTTTCTTATGTGTAACATAAATAACTAAAATATGCACTATATGAGAGCAGAATATATTACAATAATAATATTCAATTTAATTAAAATTTGCATCTACCAATAAGAGTCCATTATAAAAAGTTAAAATCAGTTAAAATTAAAAAAGTGAAAAATTTGGTTTTTCTACTGAAACAATGAATACAATTCAAGAAATGTTGTTGTGGGGCCGGCTCCATGGCCGAGTTGTTAAGTTCGCGTGCTCCACCGCGGCGGCCCATGGTTCAGATCCTGGGCGCGGACATGGCACTGCTCGTCAGGCCACGTTGAGGTGGTGTCCCACATCCCACAACTAGAAGGACCTGCAACTAAGATATACAACTGTGTACAGGGGGGGTTTGGGGAGATAAAGCAGAAAAAAAAAAAAGATTGGCAACATTTGTTAGCCCAGGTGCCAATCATTATAAAAAAAGGAAGATTGGCAACAGTTGTTAGCCCAGGTGGCAATCTTTAAAAAAACAGAAAAAAGAAATGTTGTTACAAAAACAGTCCTTAGGAGGAAAAATGCTGGATCACATAATACGTTATTCAACCAAAACTAGCATTCACACAAGATCTTCAAATGTTTTCTAAAAAATTGCTCCCTATAGTGTATGCAAAATCACTTGATTACATACTGCAGAACATAAAAAATGATCTGTATAAAAACTATTTAAAAGTAATGCTGTTAAAAAGAGGAGTAGAGATTATTAATAATAAATATTGCTAATATGTTGCTAATACACCTGTTAAAGAAAATTGTCCACAACTTTGCAAATAGAAAAAATAGAGAACCACATATCTTTTCAATGTCCTATTTGGACATTCATTAAGAGACCCATCTGAGGCCAAACTAAAAATTATTGAATTAGCTAAGGGAATGTACTTCGTTTAACTTGTTAGTCACCATTGATAAGAGCCTATATTTGGTGAAGTTCTTTGATAACATGTAGGTTTTGTCTGGCAGATTTTGTCCAGTTGAAAAGATAACCCCAAAATTACGGTTTTATTGCAATGTAGGACATTAGCAGGTTTTACATCAAATCCAGTGATTGTATTTCAGCAATCTTTTTCCTAATGCCTCCAAATATACAGTTCTTGAAATACTCTTTGAATCAGCTTTAACAACTTGTTCCCTCACTAGTGAAGTAAACAAGTGTTTGACAGGTGCTCAATTTATATTTGTATAAGAGTCTTGTTTTTAATATTTTTGACTGTTTCCAAGGCGTCATTGAGATGCCTAAGTGGACTCATTTGACACAGTAAAATAAATTTCTTTGCCCAACAAATGTTCCTCTTGAACTGTTTAAGCATAAACATATCTTTTCTTGTACCTACGTGGCTTGTGGGGTGATTCCCAAGTGGCATCAGAAATTTAATTTAGCTGATTCTCTACTTCTCTGGATCTTTTCTTCTCCTTTTGGTCTTTTGTTTGTTTCTGATTCTGATTCTTGGCCAAGTTAGTTAGTCTGCCCATAATCTGTATGTATTTGTGAGTGTGTATATATACATGCATATACACACACAATTTTGCTTCTTATTTTATATATATAGAATGGCTATACCTTTGAGTAGTGTTAATGAACTTGTTCATTTTTCCCACTTTAAAAAGCTGAAAGAAAGTGAATGTGATGTAAGGGATTATATTATGTGTGTATGCATTTTTAAGCTGCCGACTAGCTTTAATAAATTATCTACCTCTCATTTCTTTCTGAAATAGAACTTACTTAATTTGTTTAGAAATTATAATTAATACAATTGGGACCATACTATCAGCAATAATGGCAGAAGACAACTGTGTTTCAGGGTAATGGGATATGTAATTGCTTTTCGAAGGACAAAATAGTTTTATCTTAGTGTTATTTGACTAGGTGTTTCAGAATACAAAAGAGGACAGTGAAAGTCAGGACTTGATATAGAAAACTGTAGATGTTTTGTGTGAAGTAAACTTTATTTTGTTTGTAATACCTATAAACAAGCAAATAAGGAGTCTGGAAAAATTTTGGCAATGATTGCTCAATTTTGGTGGGGTTATTCATAAGATAATTTAAAAAATTTCTTTGTGAATACTTTAGAGCCAAATACCATGATGCAGCAAAATTAGAATTTGTTTTTTCTAATTGTATACATGGCAGTTGGTTGCAAAATATTTAATTTTCTCTTAACAGAGGTAGCACAAAGTTTTTCCTTACCTTCTATATAATCTGTCCAAATGACAGAGATTCAGTATCTCACCAGAATAATTTTTGTGCTTTGTATCATGTAAATCATTCTTTTTAACAAGTTCCTCACTTTGGAAAGAGCTAAGCTCCCTTATAATTTCACTGCTTTCTCCTATTTTATGTAAACTCTTGCACTGTCACATAGATTAACAAGCAGCTAAACAATTTTTACTAGACGTCAATGATCCTTTTAATCAAGTGACCGTACCTCCTCTGACAACTCTCGATTTTGCTTTATCAAGGTCAGACCCTAAATTCAAAACAAATTTTCTCTTCAGGATTTTTTTAACACCTAAAACTATCTTTGAGAATTCTGAGACTGCCATTGGAAAATCACAGACTTCTTCTCTTATCTTATGAATATAAGGATGCTAGAAATCATTACATTTGTTTGGTATCCTCTATATTTTTTAATTAGATAACAGTAAGAGCTGCATAGGAAGAACTGTCAAATCAAAGAAATTCAGTCAGCCTTCCCCTGGTTAATTTTTAATGTTATTAATATAAACGTAATTAATGTGATTAGTAGAAATGTTTTATATAGTGTGCATGTTACAAGAATGGATTGAAAGCTCCTAGAAAATCAAGTCCATTTCTCTCCATAATATTTTCTTATCTTCAAGAGAAACTTTGATAAAATTCTTCATAAATAGTTATTATCATACCCCTCCCCCAGAATAAGGGATTTTACTGTTCTCCATTCTGACACTATTGGTGACTCTCATAAATTAACCACAGCCATTCAGGCTTCTGATCAACTGGTAGCTTCTGCTTGTCTCTAATGTTCATCTAAAGTCTCTGCTCTCAGATACAGGATAGAACCTAGGTCTTCAGTGCTCTGTAGAAAGGATTATACCAGGTATTCTAAACTATTTGAATTCAAGAATTAGACTCACAGGTA
>NC_060288.1:4873450-4879656 GCF_021613505.1 Equus quagga | reverse complement strand
TTTTCTATA
This sequence comes from Equus quagga, assembly GCF_021613505.1. NCBI lineage: Eukaryota > Metazoa > Chordata > Mammalia > Perissodactyla > Equidae > Equus > Equus quagga. The sequence goes on along the minus strand of NC_060288.1, from coordinate 4,879,647 downwards.
TTTCTGATGGTATATGAGCAAGCCCTTTTCATCTCTTCTCAGTGCATTCCTAATCCTCAATTTGGTACCTATGTGTTTATAGACTGAAATGAAACATTTCAAAACTAGTAACTGATTCTCACTGAACCCCCAAAATTCAGAAAAAATACTTTTACTGTTTCTTTACTTTCCATGCTAATGCAGTTATTAATATAGGCTCAAAAGAATTTTTGAGGACTTCTTCTTCCAGTCAGGATAAAAATAACAGGACCCAGAATTACCCTTCTAACAGAAACAACTCGAAAACTGGACAGAGTATAGGAAACAACTATTTTTAGACACTGGACAACAGGCTTCCTCAGACTATGATCTCAGAAAAACAGGAAAGAAACAAATGAGGTGAGCCCTTCCATTTTTCAGGCTTTCTGTCTGGAGGCAATTTCCTGACTAAGGTCTAGCAAGGAGGAACCCAAACAAAGCCTGGAAATCTTGCTGAGTAAAGGAGATAGAGATTCGGGTATGTGAAGGTTAGGAGGCTATGAAAGCTAGAACTTCCTGGGAAGACTATGCTAGAGGAGAGAAGCACACAATGAAAGAGTTCTATAAATTTGCACAGGAACTGGCTTGTGTCTTTGGCTGAACACAATCTGCACCTGCACAGGGAAAACTTCCACAACACTGAGCAAGAAGAACAACTTTCAGGAAAAGAAAATTACTAAGATTGAACAATTGCTAAAATCACACAGAGCTAGAAATCATGCAAGATCCTGACAGCGCAAATATGCAGACCTTGTTGAATTCATAAGATTGTTAGTAGAGACCACAGAAGTGTCACAACTTAGAAATGAGGAAAATTTAGCCTAGAGTAAAATTTGTACCCTAGAAATTTACCCCATGCCCTAAAACAAGCTTAACAACAAGTCTTGACAGGATTAAACTAACCTGCAAGTATCTTAACTGCCTGCCAAAACAAGGTTCAGTTCTCTTTAAAGCAAAAAGTCATTCAACAACATTAAATTCATAATGTTCAGTCTGTAATAAAAATTACAAAAAATATGAAGAAGAAGGAAAATGCACCCCAGAAATAGTAGGAAAAAAAGCCATCAGAGCCAAAACTAGTAATGTTAAAAGTTGATGAAATTAACAGACAAGAAAGTTAAAATAGCTGTTATAAATATACTCCACAGGCTCAAGGATGTAAAGGAATACGTGCACAAAATGAGAAGAGTATTAGAAGAAACAAAAAAAGAACCAATAGAACTTCTAGAATAAAAACTACAATATACAAAATGAAAATACAGTAGATGGAAGATTTCTCTTCTATGTATCTGTTCTAGACTGAGAGGCCTAGTTCACGTTTTGTAAGGAAACTTTCTTCTTGATAGACCATGAAACTTAACAGCTTTTGAGAACTTTGAGGAGAGAGAAATTCACCAACATTTATAGGTATTTCAGGTGACATGTGGTAGAGAGCATTTCTTGGGCTTCGTTTCCCATCCTCATGAGGAAGGAACATTTTAAAGATCTAGACATATATTCCTTGTGAAATTGCTAGACAGTAATTAATTCTCTGCTTCTAGTTTGCTTAAAAGTGTATGTTCACCTACGTATGTAATCAACCCAAAACACAAGACCCATTATTTTTATGCTCAAGAATAATCTTTGAGATTATTCATGATCAAAACATCACACTTTTAAGAAAAAGTATACAAACTTGGAAATAAGGCCGAGAGGGCATTGAATGTTCTCACCTAAGAATTATTTCATTACCTACAGGTATGAACCTTTGTTTGACTTGCTTTTACTGCTGATTAGACTTCAGATTTTATAAATTTACACATTTCAATGTAGATGATTTCTTCTGGAAGAGATACTGGAAGCACCACACACACACACACACACACACAACAAAAGGAATAACTTAACATCAAAACGTTATTAAGCAAAAATTATAGGATGCACAAGAAAAAGTGGCAGAATAAAACTAATTCAAATAACAATTAATTGCGGCTTTGAGTCCAGAGGAGATGACATAGACCTGTTTCTCTCTGCTTGTCCCTGCTAACCACAATTATAAAATTATAAGAGACAACCAAAGGACAACTCTGATTGGTGGTAAGAAGAAGGTGAGTTGATTTGAGACCCACGACTGGAAGAATAGCATAACAGCAGGGTGTCTTGTGTCCCCTCCACTCAACAGAGAAAGACCACCCAGATATTGTATTTCCCAACCCCTAAACTAGCAACTGAAGGCAACACCAGGTAGGCTCATTCCTTTCCCAGATCAAATATGGTCCCCTCTGACAACATCAGGGGAGACCAAGACCACCACCACCAGCAGGAGGGGTGGATTCTGAAGCCCACCAGCTGTAAATGGCCAAGTGAAACCCTCTCCTTCCACTCAGGACCTAAGACTCTCCTCCTCTTCCCCCAGAAAAGTGATAGGTGGGCAGATTTCCCAGGAAATCATTCCAGCAAGAGGGACCCAGTCATAGCAAGCAATCCTGCTGGGAATCTTATTTTACCCCACAGTCCAAAAGACTCGAGACTCCAGAGATGCTTTTCCTCCTCCAGGAGGTGTCAGAAGAAGCAGGTACTACTGGAGAAGGGGCACAATCACAGCAAGAAGCCAGGCCAGGAAAGTCTCTACCATGTCCAGATGTGCCAGGGTGGATCAGTGGAACCAGAAGAAGAGATGCAGACATAACAAACAAGCCAGCCCAGAAAGCCTTTTTGATCCTGGTGATCCCAGACTCCTTTCCCTATCCAGAGACTTAAGAGCAGCTGTAGGGGTGAGGGGGATGGAGTGATGAGACAGGGGATTCCAACACATCCTACTCCCATTGAGACATGCTATTGCCTGGTCTGGGAAAATTCATCCTGTGCCTTCAGGAAGTACCAGCAGAAACCATTGGGAGACCTACTGGCAACAGAGAAACCAAGCAGACCAAAATAACAATACAAAGGCGCTGAATATTAAACTGCTTTTGGAATCATAGTCCACAAAAAAAGGCCAAGATCTAAACAAGGTGACTTCTAGTTAAAATAATAGCTACAAATAGGATCCAAGGTCTCCTAATATAATGGATAAAATGTTCCAGATACAAATAAAGTCATTTTAAGAACTAAGAAAATGAGAACTTGAATGAGAAAAGAAAATCAACTTACACCAACATCAAAATGATTCAGATGTTGGAATTATATGACAAGGATTTTAAAGCAGTGACCATAAAAATTATTCAACAATTATAAATTCTCTAGAAACAAATAAAATAATAAAACATCTCACTAAAGAAGTAGAAGGTATAAAAAAATAACCAAATGGAAATTACAAAACTGAAAAATACAATGACTAAACTTTTTTTAAAAAGCTGAATATGCTTAATAGGAGAGTGGAGATGACAGAGGCTGGAGTTAGTAAACTTGAAACAGTAAGGAAATGATAAAAGAAAAGATCTGGGAAATCACAAAGGAAGAAGAAACAGTGGAAATGTATAAATATGGGTAAATATGATAGACCATCCTTTTCTTCATTGGTTTTTAACATCTATTTCATGATTGAAACAAATTGTAACACTATCAATGATATTTAAAAGTAGGGAAGGTAAAGGGATTTAAATGGAATTGAGGTTGTGATATTTCCTTCGAAGTGGCAGAATGTTGACACCAAAGAGTACGACACATGTGTATACTGTAATACCCAGAACAACCATTATGAAAACTATACAAAGAAGAGATGATACTCTCAGAAACACTATAAATCAATCAATATAGAGCCCTAAAAAAATTTAAGTATTCCTAGGAAGACAAGAAAAAAGAAACATAAGAATGAGAACCAGAGGAAACTAATAATGAAAGGTAGACTTAAATAGCAAATCAATAATTGCATTAAATGTAAATGTTTTAAATACATCAATCAAAAGACAGAGATTGGCAATAGTATAAAAAGCAAACTCAACTATGTGATGCTTACAAAAACTGACTTTAAATTCAGTGGCATAAGTAGGTTTAAAGCAAAAGGACAGGAAAAGCTATATTGCGCAAACATTAATCCAAAAGGCAGGTGTGACTGTATTAGGATCTGATAATGTAGACATTAGAGCAAAGAAAATTACCAGAAACAAACAGGGACATTAAGTAATAACAGAAGAATCATTCCAACAATAGTACACAATGATCCTAAATGTGTGCACACAAAACAATGGAATCTCAACACATAAGGCAAAATACATAAGGGAAAAATGGGTAGAGCTGAAAGAAGAAACAGACAAATCCATAAGTGTAACTGGAGACTTCAACACCTCTTTCTCAGCAACTTACAGAAACTAAACAGAAAATCAGCAAAGATATAAAAGATCTAAACAACACAATCAATGAACAGGATTTAATTGATACAAATGGGACACTCCACCCAAGATCAGCAGAACACACATTTTTGCAAGCACCCATGGAATATGCAGCAAGGTAAACCATATCCTGCACCATAAAACAAACCTCAACCAATTTTTAAAGATTAAAATTCTAGAGAGTGTTCTATAATAAGAGAATCAAACTTGAAATCAATAAAAGAAACAACAGGGAAATTTCTAAACATGTGGAAAGTAAGCAACACATTTATTAATAATTAACATGTCAAAGAAGAATTCTCAAAGGAAATAAAAAATATATACAACTGAAAAAATGAAATTATAACATCAAAATATGAGGGTTGCAGCTACAAATCTTGCAGCCATTAAAGACATGATAAGGGAATACCATGAAGAATTTTACACTCATATGTTCTATAACTTAAAAGAAAGGACCAATTTTTAGAAAACCATGATGACCAAAATTCGCCAAGAAGAAACTGATAACCTGAAGATTCTTGTAACAATTGAACAGTTGTTCAAGAACAATTGTTCCTGTAACAATTGCTACAAGAATCTAAAAATAGAACACTTTGAATTCATAATTTAAAAGATCTTGAAAAAAGAAATCTCCAGACCCAGATTATTTATTGGGACAATTCTACCAACATTTAAAAAATCAATATCAGTTTTAATTTAATTAATGCAATTTAATTTAATTCAATTCAATTTAATTAATAACAATCTCTTCCAGAAAACCGAAAATGAGGGAATACTTCCGAACTCGTTTTATGAGGTCGTACAAAATGGCCAAAGTCAGACAAACACAATACAAAAACAAAAGAAAACTAGAGACTAATATCTCTCATGAACTTAGATAGAAAAATTATTTAACAAAATATTAGCCCACTAATCCAACAATGTATAAAAAGAATTATAGACCATGACCAAATGGGACTTATATCAGGTATGTAAGGCTGGTTCAACATTCAAAAATCTATCAATGCAATCCAAGATACCAACAAACTAAAGAAGAAAAATCATTGACCTCATCAATTGACACAGAAAAAACATTTGACAAAACCCAAGAAACAATTATGATAAAAACTCTCAGCAAGTTAGCAGTAGAGGACCAGTAGTTCAACATGATAAGGGGAATCTACAAAAAAACTCTACAATAACATTACGCATAATGGTGAAAGACCTAGTACTTTCCTCCTAAAATCAGGAACAAGGCAAACATGTCCACTTTGACCACTCATATTCAACATTGTACTGGAAGCTATGGCCACTGCAATAAAACAAGAAAAAGAAATAAAAGGTATACCGATTGAAAAGGAAGGAAATAAAATTGCCTCTGTTTCCAAATTACATGATTGTCTATGTAGAAAATCCCAAAGAATCTATGAAAGAAACTCCTAGAACTAATAAATTAGTTCAGCAGCATTGCAGGATATAAGATCCACACACAAAAAGTAATTGAATTTCTATATACTAACAGTGAACATGAGTAAATCAAAATTTAAAAACACAAAATCATTTACAATCATGCAAGAGAAAATGAAAAACAGATGTACACACTTAACAAATCATGTACAGGCTCGGTTTTGTGAAGATTATGAAATGATGATGAAAGTAATCAAAGACGACCTTAATAAAGGGAGACATACACCACATTTAAGGGTTGGAAGTTTCAATATAATAAAAATGACAATTCTTTACAAGTCAATCTAGGTTAAATGAAAAGTCTATCAAATTCCCCGCAAGGCTGCTCATAAGCAAAGATAAGCTAAGTATAAAATTTATATAGGAAGGCACAACCCACAGAACAACTAAAACAATCCTGACAGAAAGAATAAAGTGGAAGGAATC
>NC_060288.1:4871738-4873344 GCF_021613505.1 Equus quagga | reverse complement strand
ACCCACACGAATATGATCAATTGTTTTTGAGCAAAAGTGCAAAAGCAATTAATGGAGGAAGGATAGCCTTTTCCACAAATGTTGCTAGAGCAATCACACATTTGTGATGGTTAATTTTATATGTCAACTTGTCTAGACTATGGTATGCACTTGTTTGGTCAAACGCCAGTCCAGATTTTGCTGTGAAGGTAGGTTTTAGATGTGATTAACATTTAAATCAGCAGACTTTGAATAAAGCAAATTACCCTCCATAATGTGGGTGACCTCATCCAATCAGTTGAAGGACATAAGAGCAAAGACTTTCCCAAAAGAAGGAATTCTCCCTGTGACTGTAACATAGAAACTCTGCCTGAGGGTCCATCCTGCAGCTCTGCAGAATTCAGACTCAAGAATGAAACACCAACTCTTACCTGAATTTCCATCCTGACTGCCTGACCCACAGATTTTGGACTTGCCAGCTCCCACAGATACATGAACTAACTCCTTAAAATAAATCACTCTCTCTCTCCGTAAATACATATATAGATATATATACACACACACATATATATGTACACATATACACATATATGTGTATATATACATCAATATATGTATATTTATATATCTCTGTAAATACATATATATGTACATATATATAAATGTAAACAAATACGGTATTTGTTCGCTGGAGAACCTGACTAATAAAATATCCAGGGACAAGAATAAAATCTTGACCTAAACCTCACACCTGATTCAAAAATTTACTCAAAATATAGGACATTTAGAAAAACACACGGGAGAAAATTTGAGGGAATCTAGGGATAGTAAAGAGCTCTTTGAATTGACTTAAAAATGTTTACTCTGTGAAAGCCAATGTGAAGAGAATGAACATATAAGCTACTGATTGAAAGAAAATATTTGCAAAGCACGTAACTGACAAAAGACTAGTATCCAGAATATATACAGAAATCTGAAAATTCAACAGTAAAAAAAATACAACTAGAAAATGCAAAAAGAGGCTTCAAGAGACATTTCACTACAAGGATATATAAATGGCAAATAAATGCATGAAAAGATATACATCATTAGCCACTAAGGAAAAGCACATTAAAACCACAATAAGATATCACTACCCACCTATTAGAATAGCTAAAGTAAAAGTTAGTGATAATACCAAATGCTGGTGAGGATGCAGAGAAACTGGATCTCTCATACATGGCTGGTAGGAATATAAAATGGTACAGCCACTCTAGAAAATAGATTTGCAATTCCTTATGAAATTAAGCATACATTTGTCACACAGCCCAGCAACTGTACTGCTGGGAATTTATCCCAAAGAAATGAAAATTTATGTCCACAAAAAAACCTACACACAACTATCAATAGCAACTTTGTAATAACTGAAAACTGGAAACAAGTCAAATACTCTTGAATATATGAATGGTTAAATAAATGTGGTAAATCCATGCAGCAACATACTACTCAACACCAGATATGAACAAAACTATTGACATGTGCAGTATCCTGGATGGATCCCAAGGACAATAGGCTGGGTAACAATAAATAACATCAACAGGTTATATACATTATTATAACAATTGCCAAATGACAAAATTTTAGAGAT
>NC_060288.1:4870355-4871638 GCF_021613505.1 Equus quagga | reverse complement strand
CAGAAAATATACTTGATATAATTTTAATCTTATTAAATTTCTTAAGACTTGTTTGGTGGCCTAACATATGATCTATCTTTGAAAGGTTCCATGTGCACTTGAGAGGAATGTATATGCTTCTGCTGTTGGATGGGATGTTCTATATATGTTCGTTACGTTCATTTGGTTTACAGTGTAATTTAAGTCCAATTTTTCCACATTGATTCCCTGTCTGGATGCTCTATCCAATGTAGAAAGCAGTCTATTGAAGTCCCTTCTATTATCATATTTCTGTCTACTTATCTCTTATGATGTGTTAATATTTGCATTATATATTCAGGTGCACTGATGTTGGGTGCATATTTTTTACAATAATTATTTCTTCTTCATGAATCGACCCCTTCATCCTTATATAATGACCTCTTTCTCTCTTATTATAGTTTTTGACTGATAGTCTATTTTGTCTAATATAAGTATACTGACCCCTGCTCTCTTTTAGTTTCCATTTGCATGGAATATCTTTTTCCATCCCTTCACTTTGAACTCATGTATGTCCTTATACTTAATGTGAGTCTCTTGTTGACAGAAATATTTAGGCCTTGGCTTTTTCATCCATTTAACCATTCTCTGTCTGTTGGTTGGAGAATTTAGGCCATTTACATTTAAAGCAATTATTGATAGGTAAGGGCTTACTATTGCCATTCTGTTCATCGTTTTCTGTGTGTTTTCCATATTCTGCACTCCTTATTTCTCTCTTGCTTTCTTCCCTTGTGATTTGATGATTTCCTGTAGTGGAATGCTTTGATTCCTTTCTCTTCATTTTTTGTTTATCTATTACAGGTTTTTACTCTGTGATTACTATGAGAATTACATAAAACATCTTATAGTTATAACAGTCTATTTCAACTGATAGCCACGCAACTTGGTTTGCATAAAAGAACATAACATTTCTACTGCTGCCCACATTTTATATTGTTGATGTCACAATTTACATGTTTTTATATTGTGTATTCATTAAGCTACTATTGTCCCTATAGTTATTTTTAATTCCTTTGTCCTTTAATCTTTAAACCAGAGATTGGAATGATACAGGTGAAATGAAACTGTTCTTTTTACCATTTTGTGGGTTATTCTTGTTTTATTCAATGCTCTGCTGCTGCACCTTCTTAAATGGACCCCTGACCTCTCTGAGAACTATCTTTGCTCTTATGTAGTTGTCTAACTGTCGTTCTTTGTGGGGAGATGGAGGATGGGATCACATATTCCGTCATTGTCTTTCTAAACAACACACCTTGAACAACCTA
>NC_060288.1:4870106-4870345 GCF_021613505.1 Equus quagga | reverse complement strand
TGATCCCACAACTAGAAGGACCTGCAGCTAAGATATACAACTGTGTACAGGGGGGTTTGGGGAGAAAAAGCAGAAAAAAAAAAGATCAGTTGACCATATAGGTGTGAGTTGATTTCTGGGCTCTCACTTCTGTTCCATTGGTCTTTATCCTCTTTATACCAGCACCATACTGTTTTAGTTACAGTACCTTTGCAATATATTTTGAAATCAGGAAGTGTGATACCTCCGCCTTTGTTCTT
>NC_060288.1:4868740-4870096 GCF_021613505.1 Equus quagga | reverse complement strand
AAGTGTTAGGTTGTCTTTTCATTTTGTTGATGGTTTCCTTTGCTGTGCAGATTTTTAGTTTGATGTAGTCCCATTTCTTTATTTTTTGTTTTGTTTGCTTTGCCTGGTGAGACATGGTATTGGAAAATATCTTGCTGACATGCTATCTAAGACTGATGTCAAAGAGCATAATACTTATGTTTTCTTCTAGAAGTTTCATGATTTCAGGTCTGATATTCAAGTCTTTAATCCATTTTGAGTTTGTGTATGGTGTAAGATAATTGCCTACTTTCATTCTTTTGCATGTACAGTTTTCACAGCATTGTTTATTGAAAAGACTTTCCTTTCTTCATTGTATATTGCTGGATCCCTTGTTGAAAATTAGCTATCCTTAAATGGGTGGGTTTATTTCTGGGCTCTTGATTCTGCTCCATTGATCTCTGCATCTGTTTTTGTGCCAGGACCATGCTGTTTTGACTACTATAGCTTGGTAGCATATTTCGAGGTCAGTGACTATGATATCTCCAGCTTTGTTCTTTTTCTCAGGATTCCTTTGGCTACTCGGAGTCTTTTGTTGTTCCATAAAAATTTTAGGATTCTTTCATCTATGTCTATGAAAAATGTTGTTGGAACTTTGATAGGGGTTGCATTGAATTTGTAGATGGCTTTAGGAAGTATGGACATTTTAACTATGTTAATTATTCCAATCCAAGTGCATGGAACATCTTTCCATTTCTTTGTGCCTTCTTTGATTTTTTTCAACAACGTTTTATAGTTTTCAGTGTACAGATCTTTCATGTCTTTAGTTAAATTTATTCCCAGGTATTTTATTCCTTCTGTTGCAATTGTAAATGGGATTGTATTCTTAATTTCTCTTTCTGCTATTTCATTGTTGGTGTATCGAAATGCAACTGATTTTTGAATGTTGATTTTGTATCCTACAACTTTACTGTATTCATTGTTTATTTCTAACAGATTTTTGGTGGGTTCTTTAGCGTTTTCTATATATAAAATCATGTCATCTTCAAATACTGACAGTCTCACTTCTTCCTTTCCAATTTGGATCCCTTTTATGTCTTTTTCTTGCCTGATTTCTCTGTCTAGGACTTCCAATACTATGTTAAATAAGAGTGGTGAAAGTGGGCATCTTTGTCTTGTTCCTGTTCTTAGAGGGATAACATTCAGGTTTTCACCATTAAGTATGATGTTAGCTGTGGGTTTGTCATATATGGCCTTTATTATGCTGAGTTACTTTCCTTCTATACCCATTTTATTCAGAGTTTTGATCATAAATGGATGTTGGATCTTGTCAAATGCTTCCTCTGCATCTATTGAGATGATCATGTGTCTTTTATTCTTCATTTTGTTAACGTGATG
>NC_060288.1:4813446-4868730 GCF_021613505.1 Equus quagga | reverse complement strand
GAATACACACATGTGATAGAATTGCACAGAACTACACACACACACACACACACATTCATGTAAAAAGAGATGCAATCTAAATAAGGTCTTTACCAATGTCAATTTCTGGTTTTTGATATTGTACTACAGTTATAGATATTAAGAAAATCTCAGTGAAGTACACACAAGTCCTCTCAACTGTTTTTACAACTTTCCACTAGAGCATAATTATTCCAAAATAAAAAGTTTAATTAAAGGGAAAAGAGACTACTATTAACTGTGACTGGGTGAATGGATTCTGGTTTTACCTTCTTCATATGTTTCTCCATTTAAAAAATTAATATATTACCTTTATAATTTACATTTATATTAACTGTATAATTTTAAAACTGAAAAATGCTATAAACACTAAAAGTATTGGAAAGAAACAAATAGAATTTATCTCTAGGTGGTGATACTATGGAGAAATTTTTGCCTCATTCTTTTCCTTCTCTGTATTTTAAAGTCACTTTTGATGTGTGCACATTATTTCATAATGGAAAAATTACATTTATTTTAATAAATCAAATAAAATTCAGCCAGAAAATATAAAAGAATAAGGAAGTTCTCTAGAAGTGATGTAAATTGATTCCCATGAAAAGCGTTAAGTGAAAAAAAGTGCAAAAGAGCACCTGTAGTAGACTACCTTTTGTGTAACAATGAAAGGGATATAAAAAATGTACGTCTGCTCCATTTGCAAAAAACTAGAGGTAAGATAGTCAGAAAGTAATAACAATTGTCCCTCAATTGGGTGTAGGAGAGAGTGATGAGAATGGGATAGAAAAGTTGCAGGGATGAAAATGGGGTACAAGGATAGGAAAATGACAGTTCTCTGAGTATAATTTTATACAGTCTTGAAACTTAAAATCATTTTATATTTTGCATCTCAAAAAATAAAACAAAATACAATTGATAAGCACAGGTAAGAATCTCAAAGCATACTGTTTTTCAAATGAATAATCTCACCACATTGTGGTGGAAAAAGTGAATTACCCCAATTAACTCTTGAATAAAATATTTTTACGTATACATTCAGGATAAAAGCAAAAAGAACTAAAAATAAATGTTGAATCCTAATTAGTATTTTTTTCACAGTGGAATGAGTTAGCAATTCTGAAACTACCTAACGTGTATTCTAGATGCATTCTACTATGGAACAATATAAATATGCAAATTAGGAACAAAGTGTGTCATTGTCAGAGAAAACAGTTATAAATATGAAAAGGTAGGAGGCTAGAAGGAACGCTATATTGTGAATTAAATTTGAAAGTATAATTTTGACCTCATGCTTTTTAATGTAGATATATAGATAGATACAGAAATATATATAAAATTTAAGTGTGGATATACATATATATATACCCAAACAGATGAATATGCATACATATACATGAATATATACATGAATATTATATAGATATATATTTCCTAGCTCTGTCTGCTGATGAGATTGGAAGCAGTGACACTCCAACAGCAAAAAGCACAATTTTCATTTTGATCTTGACTTCTAAATACCATTTCCCATTAAAATAAACCAGGGCTTCTTGGAGAATGGCTGATTCTAAGAACTGAAGCAAGAAACATATCAGATGAACCTAGAACATCTTGTGATTCCAGGAAGTAAGGAAGCATTCAAAGGAAAACAAATCCCACAATGATAAGAATATGTCAAAGAGACACAGGAGCCAGTTGAAAGAACTCCCAATCACCAAAGCTAGAACAGTTTGAACAATGAAATAAATAAAGCAGTAACGAATTATAGCCCAGACTATAACATAAATATCCATGAGTCCATACTGTTACAAATAAATGAGTGGATAAATAAATGGAGAAGCAAAGATAAACCTTCTGTGCAGAAGAATTGAAAATAATGTATGTAGATACCGAGCCCTCAAGAAGGTGGAACATAATTTCCTACTCCTTACGTGTGGGCTACGCATAGTGACTTCTTTCAATTAAGTACAATATGGAAAGGGAAAGAAAGAGTAACTTTACAGCGAGAAATCTGACAAACATTGCCTCGGTCAGGTGATCAAGTTCAACATCATCAAGTATGTATACTTGAAAGGGCACTTTACCGCTGTGATCATCCTCCCAAGAACACATAAACTCAGACTAATCATAAAAGAAACATAAGACAACTCCTAATTGAGGGATATTCTACAGAATATGTGGCCAGTTCTCCTCAAAACATTCAAGGCCATCAAAAACAAGGAAATTATGAGAAACTGTCACTGTCAAGAGGAGCCTAAGGATACACAACTAATAAATGTAATATAGTATTCTGAGTAGAATCCTAGAAAAGGACATTAGGTAAAGGCTAAGGAAATCTGAATGAAGTATGAACATAGTTAATAACAATGTATCAACATTGGTTCATTGATTACAAATAGTAGGGGAAACTGGGTGTGTCACTCAGGGGTGGAGATGAGCAAATGGGCAAGAGAGAAATTTGAGGGTGACAGTATACTCTAAAACTGGATGTAGTGATGGTTGTACAACTATAAATTAATCAAAAGCAATACATTGTAAATTATCATGAGTAATTTTATGGTAAACAAAACCTTAATAATGCTGTTTAAAAATGCATTGGTTGGTATATTGCCAAAATGAGTAAAACCATAAAAATAATTTTTAAAACACTTGAAATTTTGTAGTTCTAATTACCATCTCAGGACCACACACAGTGCCATCTTCTACAAATGTTACATCTCTGTCTTCAGGTGTTTCAACTGTTGTGATTGAATCTCTAGGTAGCTTCTCTCTGTTTAGAAATGTAGACACACATGTTGCGTCTCGTACATGTGTATACACCACAGATAAATTTGCTTTTGTTACGAAGGTTTTGTGGGGCCAGGCACAAACTAATTTTCCACATAGAAGATTACTAGAAGCATAAGGCAGAAAAGAAATTTCTTTTATCATTTACTGAAATAACACAGATTGCTGATTTGGCTAGTTAAAGAAGTGTTTTACTAATTTAAATCCAGGTTTCAACAATTTTCTTTCAGCAAAATTTTTTTGAGCACATTGACTTATGTATGACGTGCCTCTTTTTGTTTTCTAAGGCAATGTGTCAAGAGAAAAAATAATGATTACAATCTGACAGTCCTGATCAGTGCTATATTAGCTTCTAAAATTTGAGCAAATGATCACTGGTCTTCAATATTTTTATTTAAAAAAATGGGATAAATAATTCTTACTACAAATGTTTGATGTATATAAATATATGTTTATAATATATATTATAAATATACAATGTATATATACTACCTAACACAATGTCTAGCTCATCACAACAATAAATAGAGGCAATTTTTATGATCATTGTTATGGTAACATTATAGGCACTGAACACATGTTATTTGTAGGCAATGGGTAATACTGTTCAGCTCAGATCATGAAACAAAGAAAATCTCATATAAAATGCCATTTTAATGTGTACATAACAATATATCCTAGGATATCAGCAATAGATGACCTACATTCCAAACAAAATTATAATTTTCTAAATACATACGGAAAATGACAAAAGAATCGACCACAGTTTCCATATCTATCTCCTCTTGTATTTACTTCATCAAAACAATGAAACGGAGCACCTTTAGAATCTAAAAGAAAAAAAGTACATAATAATACATAATTCCAATTATCATTATAGAAATAATAGACTCATTCTGGAAATTATCATGTGATCCCTAGGGAATTATCTAGCATTAAATTACCTAACATTGAAAAGTTGCTAAGGGTAGATCTAGGATTTAAAAGCCTGCTCCTTATTTTAAGCCTGGTAGACTTTCTTCTGTACCAAACAGAAAATAGAGTAAACAGCAACATTATTCAAGTGGTCCTATGTTCTTAGAAAAATAAGCAGCCATGGCCTTCTCTATTTCCTCTAAATTTTTTACTTACCTCCTTAGTTTCCTACCCAATGTGAAAACATTGTTTGCTCTTATTCCAAACAAAATAAGAGAAAAATAGTGTCTATAATGCAATACTGATAAGAGCATTTGATTTAATTCTTCTTGTTCCATACTAGCGTCCTCATCTATGTTCTGTAGTATCATAACAATTAATACCTAAGAATTATTGAACTTTAAAATTAGGAAGGATGTTAATGTTCACCTACTTCAGCCCTTTTATATATTTAGTTATGGCTAATTGAAAAATCATGAAATATTCAAAGGTATATTTGAGGGGAAGAAGAACTATTCCTTTGCCTTCTAGGTTCTCTTGGCTGGTCTAAGAATTAAATTGACATGGGATAGAATAGCAGGAGAAAAATCAAACAAAGTTTACCAACAACATGTGTGCATGGGAGAAACCCAGGAAAAGTGAGTAACTTGCCAAAATGGTGGAAGCCACCACCGTAAACACCATCTTTAGTTAAAGGAAGATGTTGGGGCTAGTAGTTTGGGACTTCAAAGGGGAGAAAGGCAATTTACTTGGAGATGGAAAGGCACATATTTGGTAAACAAATGTTTACTAGGCCATCTAGAAACAACGTGACCTAAGAGTTAATTTTGATAAAAACAGGCCTAGCAAGGTTCCTCCCAGTCTACCACACGTAGAGTTATCTATGGTGATAGCTCCTTCCTGGGACAGGCCTTCTACCTTAAATTCTTTTAAGCGGTTTAGGGGAAGGTCAAAGTTTCTTTCTGAGTCTTTTGTTCTTAAAAGTAATCAAGCCAAAGAGACATTTTTGGGATGAATTTTTCTGATCCCCCACAATATAATAGCTGCCTCATCACTTTGACTTGGTCATTTAGAGTTGGGTTGTGCTGACCATGTTAATCACATGTGATAAGAACTGGGATCTTTTGTTGTCACCACTATTAATTGACAAGGGAACTCTCTTCAGCAATTTCATAAATTTTCATAGTTGGGGAACATGATCTATACATTTCACACTCTCTCTCCTGAAAGACACAACCCATAAATATACAGGGTCTTATAAAAACAGGTCAAAATAGATTTGTGAGCAGAATCCACCATAGTCAGCCATTCTCTTTTGAAAGGGTCTACTCTTAAACTCATCCAATAAGTAATTAGTTTCTGTTTGCTTTGCTCCAATCAAAATACTGTTTTGATTAAATCTAATTTAAACTTCCCAATTCCCCCAAATTCTGTACTGGGCCATGAGTAGATTGTGTAAAATTTAAGGGGGTAGACAAACAGAAACTCAATAATCAAATAACATCTTAATGCAATATTTTTTAAAAATCAAAATTAATTGGAGGGAAAATCCATGATAAACAAAATACCAATGTTTATATAGGGACAGGTCATTGTTTGTTGTATATCACTGCTTTACTGCACATCGGAACTGCCCTTTCCAATCAGTCTACAGCTCCCTTGAGTGGCCTGGGGAGCTGCTCAGTAAGCTGCTGCAGTCACTTCACAGGCACTAGAGGGAAAGCCCACAAAATAAATGCCTTTCCTCTAGAGTTTCTTGCAGCCTCATAAGGAAACAAAGAAAAATAGAAACAAACCCACAAAACCCCTCAAAAACAGAAAAACAAAAACAAAATACAATTATTGACTTCTACTTGGCCCTACTAGGTGAAAAATGAATCCTCTTGATGCCACTACTTTCTCAGAACCTCTGCCAAGAGCATTCACACAGCAGAGCATTACAGTTCCTGATGTGAACAGCCATTGGCATTGTCTGTCCAGAGCACGCATCTGTGGTTCTGGGAACATCAGCGACTTCAGCCCCACTGTAAGAGTGTCAAGGTTCTGTCCTAAGATGTTCCAAACTTAAATTCCAATCGCTATCTTTGTGCTTTGGGGTTTCACGGTGACTTCAATTCAAAGCCTGCAAAATGGAGGCAAGGATAGGAAAGCTGCTGCCACGTATGCATAAATCTCTTGGGCCCCAGGGTAATTAGATGATAGAACCACAATGGGCATAGTCCTGGATAAAAACATTCTGGTCAGGAGTGGCTCGACCAGGACAACAGGTCTTTGAATCAGGAAAACAACACAGAAATACCTGCCATCCTGACCTCAGAAGTTGAACCAAAAAAGGCCCTGGAAAGGATGCTCTGTTTTTCAGAGCGGTGGAAGTTCCCTGGAGCACCCTTGGAGATAACCCATGTTTGACTGCTTCCATTTTTATATTAACTGTATAGTATGGAAAGAAATCATCAAAATACTGAGATGCAGTCTTACATCTTACAGATGCTGTCTGTAGTGATTCTTTGTGTTAAAATTGGCCCTTCTACATCTAAAACACACCTGACAGAATTTTGCTGATTCTCAATTTAATCCCAATTCTTAGCTTACCCCATTAATCAGTACAATTTCACCAAAGATGGTTTAGAATTACAATTGCAATCATGGGGAACTTTTGGTATGTGGAAAGTAATAGATCCAAGAGCTTAGAACAGAAGAGAGGAAAACTGCCAAATATTCAAGGATCAGTCTTTATTATTGATATCCTAAGGTTTCAAAACACAAAATTCTGACCCCCAAAATGCATCCCTCAGAAATTCTGTGGCAAAATTCAAAGAAGAGGAACCACTCTTAAACTTATCCTCCTCGTGCCTGTAATATTCTTTCTCCTGCTTTGCCATGACCACCTGTAGTCTTTTTGCTTTTTCCATTTGCCTCCTCAAATTCCTATAGAAACTACTTTTTCCTCAAGGTCTCCCCAATGAAACTACCAATATAATGATTCTAGACATGCTTAATATTGTAATACAGAGGATAAACAAAGGAAATGAAATTTAAGTCATGGTCTAGACCTGAACTAAGAGCCATAAAAAATATATTGCATTGAGAAAAGTAAGTGGGAAAAAACAGCCCAAGTAGGAGAATCCAGCTTCTCCATCTCCCTACAAAGATCACTGATTGGACACTATCCATGAACCAAAACAGCTCCAGGAAACCACTACAGTCCACTCAGGAAATTTTAGCAACACAGTGAAACAAAAAAAAATAAACTGGAAAAAATCATACAAGGAGAGAAAAAAAGACAACTTCATTTTGCCGACTTGATCTCATCCCCAAAACCAGCATTGTTCAGTGCCAAGAAGGAATTTCCCAGTTAGAAAGAACTCTTCTTGCCAGGAAAGAATGAGAGGAGTGAGTGACTAACTTCTCCAGTCTCTCAGGGCACTGCATAAAGGTCCTGCTTCAGTTTCACCCAATCCAGACTGGCAAAGCTGAGACATATTAAGCCAGCTAGGAACAAGGAAGAAAAGCAAAGGGTATTAATAACAGACACAGAACCGGAGCACTGCAGTTCACAGAGACTTGCTCGGAGATGAACTCAGCAGATTTTACCATTGATGAAAGCAAAGACCAGTACAATGGCTGAGGACCCTATGCAGATCTCTACTAGCTTTCACCCCACAGCTATTCACATTCACTGACACTACTACCTGAATCCTTCCCCCAACTGGACCTCAGGAACCACACCAGTAGTAATCGAAGGTCTCTGTTGCTGTGCAAATATAAGAGACCCATGAACTGAGACAATCCCCACCCCCATCAGAGCACAGTAGCAATGCCTACAGTCAGCTAGAGCTTCTGTACCTGCATGAATTCAAGTTACCAGCATAGAACCCCTAGCTGAACCCCACCACCAAGCCTGTGCTTGGGACTAGCCCCTCTAGCTGTGGACCTGCACACCACCAGCCTGACACCTATCATTGACCTCCACTGCAATGCACATGCCTTGGTGGGGAAGGATATGCAGCCAAGAGTGAGTGCATCAACAGCTAGAGTCTTCTGGGCCTGAATGAGGTCCTGTCTTCTGTCACTTGAAGCACCACTGCACTAACCTGTACCTAGGCCCAACAGCTGTGTACCTGCATGACTCCTGCTTGACCCCTGTCATTGAGCTTCACTGCAGTGTGCACACCTGAGGAAGAGTGTGCAGTCACAGGCAAGCACGTCAACAGCCAGAGTCTCTGCAGCTGCCAATGAGCCCATAGTTGGCCCCAGGCCTTGCTACTTGACCTAGTCCCCATCACTACGTGTGTATCTATAACTTGGCCTTGCAACTACATGGACACTTGCTGTTGGCTCCTGAAGACAGGGTATGCACACCACCAGCTCTGGCCACCACCACTGTCTGCCCTCAGTCCCTAGCTGCCAGACCTAGTGGGGATGCTTAGGACTCTATCAGCTTACAGACACTGCAGACCCCCATAGTGCTCACCAAGAACCACACAGTTGTCAATACCAGCAGCCTGAGCCAAAGAGACATCATACCCACCCCTAGACCTGGTGCAACCATGCACCCCTACACATGGTGCCCTGCTCCATTAGACCCATGGTCACAACAGTCAAGTATGCCCCCACCTGCAAGTGAAAGACTTCCCTTACCAAAGTCAGTCCACAAAGTCTAAAAGAGGTGACTGCTTCTTCAAATGCACAGACACCTACACAAGTCTAAAAGTATCATGAAAATCGGGGAAATATGCTACCAACAAAAGAACACATAGTTAAGTGGCCCCAAAGAAATGGAGATCCAGGAAATGTCTAACAAGGAAGTCAAAATAATTGTTCTAAAGATATTTAGAGAGCTACAAGAGAAAATAGATAAACAATTTAAATATATAGGGAAAACAATACAAGAACAAAGTGAGAAGTTTAACAAATAGAAACATTATAAAAAAGCAGTTTTAGAGGTGAAGAATAAAATGACTGAACGGAAGAATCCAAGAGTGTCACCAACAGACTTGAACAAGCATAAGAGAGAATAAATGAGCTAGAAGACAGATCAATTAAAATTACCCAATCAGAGGAGAAAAAGAAAAGAAAAGGAATGAAGAAAGCCTACAGGACTTGTGGGATGCAATCAAAGAAATAATGAATACATTATTGGAGCCCCACAAGGAAAAAAGAGGGAGAAAGAGAGAGAAAGCTTATTTAAAGAAATAATGGCTAATAACTTCCCAAACCTGGGAAGGGGTTTAGATATCCAAATTCATGGAGCATATACATTACTTCAAAATTTCAAATAAAATGATCTTGTATAATACACATACCAAAACTATCTAAAATCAAAGACAACAAGAGAATTATAAAAGCAGCAAGAGAAACATTTCTCAGCAGAGACTTGCAGGTGAGAAGAAAATGGGATGATATATTCAAAGCGCTAAAAGAAAGAAAATGTCAACCAAGAATACTTTACTCAGAAAAGTTGTCCTTCAGAATTGAAAGTAAAATAAAAAGTTTCCCTAATAAACAAAACCTGACTGAATTCATCACTACTAAACCTGCCTTACAAGAAATGTTGAAAGGAGTTCTACAAGCTGAAACGAATGCTAATTAGTAACATGAAAATATGCAATGTACTGGTAAATATAAGCTTATAGTTAAATTTAGAATACCCTAATACTATAATAGGGTGATGTGTTAACTACTTAACTCTAGTATAAATGTTAAATGACAAAAGTATTAAAAGTAACTATAGTTCCAACAATTTATTAATGGATACACCATATAAAATAGATGCAGCTCTCATTACAATAAAAAACATTGTGTAACTATTTGTGGTGACAGATGTTAGCTAGACTTATTTTAGTGATTATTTTGAAAGATATACATTATGTTGTACACCTGATACTAATATAATATGTCAATTATACCTCAATTTAAAAAAATATGTAGGGAGGAGAGTGATATCAGCATCATGGTGGAGTGAGCTCTACCCTTAGACTCTCCTCCCAAGATACACCACAAAGGACATTCATAAACCAACAGAAGACATTCACACAACACAAAAAAATGTCTGAGAGACCCACACAACAATACATCTGAAGGTGGAAGTGCTGGACTCCCTGGAGGAAGTGGAAGGAGGTAAAGGAATCTCCTCTCTCTCCTGAATGGCAGTGACCCAGGGCACAGGACCATGCATGGCTCTGAGAAAAGTGGGGGAGGGATGCATCTTTGCAGGAACATCTTCACTCTCCAAGTTCCCACACAGCCTGTGGGAAAGCCCCACACAGAGGTGGCAAAGATATTGTGGGGGTGTCTCCATCAAGTCAGCACCCAAGGAGAGCAGATAGCAAGGGCAGAGTGAGAACACCCCCAGGATCACACAAATGAAAGAGCCTCTCCCTCCACCCAGCACTCTGGCTCAGCTGGTCAGCCAGAGTGCCCATGCAGAGATTAGCAAAACAGCAGCTGTGAGCAAGTGAACTAGAAATCACAGATAAGAACTGTCAGCATAGATTCTAAGGAGAGGCACAGATGCCAGAGGTCGTGGCAGGTTCAGAATACAGAGCTCTTGACCCACACCCATTGGGTGAAGATGGAAGCTGCAATCAGATACTATCACTATGTCAAGGCACAAATCCATGCCATCAAATAGTATGAAGAAATATATTAATACTCCAGACCAGAAGGAAAATGATAAGCATCCAGAAATCAATCCTGAACGCACAGACATTTACAATCTAGATGAAAGAGAATTCAAAATAGCTATGATAAAAAAATCTCAATGAAATCAAAAACAAAATTAAAGCACAGAGAGAATCCTTCACAAAAGATATTGAAACTATAAAGAAAAACCAAGCAGAAATGTTGGGGATGAAAAACACAAAGGATGAGATAAAAATTTGCACTCCCTGAATAACAGAGCTGATATTATAGAGGACAGAGTTCGTAGTCTGGAGGACAGAAATATAGAAATTCTTCAGATGGAGGAGGAGAGAGAAGTAAGACTAAAAATAAATGAAGAAATTCTCCAAGAAATATCTCACTCAATTGTGAAATGCAGCATGAGGATTATAGCTATTCAGGAGGAGGAAACGAAGGAGAATGGAGCAGAAAGTTCATTCAAAGAAATAATAACTAAGAACTTCCTGGGACAGGAACTGAATATACAAGTAAAAGAAGCTAATATAACTCCTAATTATATCAATGTAAAAAGATCTTCTCCAGGGCATATCGTACTAAAGCTGGCAAAAGTCAATGACAAAGAAAAATATTAAGAGCATCAAGGCAGATAAACATAACTTAGGAAGGAGTCCCTATCAGGCTTTCAGTGGATTTCTCAGCAGAAACTTGACAGCCTATGAGAGAGTGGAATGATATACTCAAAATTCTGAAAGACAAAAACTTTTTGCCAAGAATACTCTATCCAGTGAAAACATCCTTCAGATATGAAAAGAAATTAAAATATCCCAAGATAAACAAAAGCTAAGGAAGCTCATCACCACAAAACCTCCCCCCCCACAAAAGAAATGCTCAAGAAGGACCTCATACCTGAAAAAAAAGAAAGGGTTTAAAAAGCCTTGAGCAGGGCGATAAACAGGCAGATAAAATCAGAGAATTGCAGCCCTCATCAGAATAGGTTAGTAAACACTTAATTGTAACATTAAAGACACAGGAAAAGAAAACATCAGAAATAAATGTAATCTTAACATTTTAACCACAAACTCACAGCACAAGATAGAATAAGCTGTGACAAAAATAACTTAGAAGGGGAAGAGGAAAGGGATGGAAACAGCTTAGTTTAAGGAAGTAAGAGGCTATCAGAAATGGACTATCTCATCTATGAGACTTTTTGTACGAACATCATAGTAATCACTAGACAAATAATAAGAACAGAGACAGAAATGATAAATGAAGAGAACACTGGGATAACTGTTATAGAGAACTACCAAACTGAATTGGTACTCTGAAATACACAGGACCAGAAATAAAGGAAATGCAGACCAACTGGAAAATGAGTGATAAAATGGCAGCATTAAGCCCTCATATATCAATAATCACTCTAAATGTAAATGGATTGAATTCCACAATCAAAAGACACGGAGTGGCAGGATGGATTAAAAAACAAGACCAAACACTATGCCACCTCCCAGAAAAACATCTCAGCTCTAAAGACAAACACAGGCTCAGAGTGAAGGTATGGAAGATGATACTCTGAGCTAATGGCAAACAAAGGAAAGCAGGTGTTGCCTTATTTATATCAGACAAACTAGACTTCAAGATAAAAACGGCAGTGAGAGACAAATAGGGGCGGGGTATAATGACAAAAGGGACACTACACCAAGAAGACATAACACTTATAAATATATGTGCACCCAACACAGGAGCACCAAAGTACATAAAGCAACTGTTAACAAACCTAAAAGGCAATATTAACAACAATATCATAACAGTAAGGGACCTCAACACCCCAGTTACACCAATGGATAGATCATCCAGTGAGAAAGTCAACAAGGAAATAGGGTATTTAAACAAAAAGATAGACCAGATGGGCTTTATAGATATGTACAAAACACTCCATCCAAAAACAGCAGAACACACATTCTCCTTAAGTGTACATGGAACATTCTCAAGGATACACCATATGTTGGGAAACAAGGTGAGCCTCAATAAATTGAAGAAGACTGAAATCATATCAAGCAACTTTTCTGACCATAATGCTATGCAACTAGAAATCAATTACAAGAAAAAAGCTGGGAAAGTGACAAATATGAGGAGACTAAACAACATGCTACTGAACAACCAATGGATCACTGAAGAAATGAAAGGAGATATCAAAGAATATCTGGAAACAAATGAAAATGAAAATACACCATACCAACTCAAATGGGATGCAGCAAAAGAAGTCCTAAGAGGGAAATTCATAGCAATATAGGCCTACTTTAGCAAATAAGAAAAATCTCAAATAAGCAATCTTAAACTACAAATTAACAGAATTAGAAAAAGAAGAACAAAGCCAAAAGTCAGCAGAAGGAGGGAAATACTAAAAATTAGAGCAGACATAAATGAAATTGAAACAGAAAAAGTAGAAAGGATCAATGAAATAAACAGCTGATTCTTTGAGATAAAATTGACAAACCAGATTCACTAAGATTAAAAGAGAAAAGCCTCAAATAAATAAAATTAGAAATTAAAGAGGAGAAATTATAACGGATAGCACAGAAATGCAAAGGTATACAAAATAAGAGAAAAAGAAATGCAAAATAAGAGAATAGTATGAACAACTATATGCCAACGAATTGAACAATCTAGAAGAAATGGATAAATTCTTACTTATACAACCTCACAAAACTGAATCAAGGAGAAACAGAGAATCTGAATAGACCAATCACAATTAAAGAGACTGAAACAGTAATCAAAAACCTCTCTAAAAATAAAAGTCTGGGACGAGATGTCTCCTCTGGAGAATTCTACCAAATATTCAAAGAAGATTTAATACCTAACCTTCTTAAACTATTCCAAAAAGTTGAAGAAGATGCAACACTTCCTAACACATCTTATGAGGTCAACATCACCCTGATGCCAAAGACAGACAAGGAAAACAGAAAGAAGGAAAATTACAGGCCAATATTGCTGATGAACATAGATGCAAAAATTCTCAACAAAATATTGGCAAAACAAATACAGCAACACATTAAAGAGATCATACACTATGATCAAGTGGGATTTATACCAGCAGCAGGGATGATTAAACATCTGAGAATCAATAAATGTGATAGAACACATTAACAAAACACAAGATCATCTCAATAAATGAAGGGAAAGCATTTGACAAGATCCAACCTCCATTTATGATAAAAACACTCAATGAAATGTGTATAGAAGGAAAGTACTCAATATAATAAAGGCCATATATGACAAACTGACAGCCAACATGATACTCAATGGGGAAAAACTGAAAATCATGCCTCTGAGAACAAGAACAAGAAAAGTGTGTCCACTCTCACCACTCTTGTTCAACATAGTACTGGATGTTTTGGCCAGAGCAATTAGGCAAGAAAAAGAAATAAAAGGAACCCAAATAGGCAATGAAGAAGTGAAACTCTCACTTTTTGCAGATGACATGATTTTATATATAGAAAACCTTAAAGAATCCATCAGAAAACTATTGGAAATAATCAACAACTATAGCAAAGTTGCAGAGTACAAAATCAACTTACAAAAATCAGTTGCATTTCTATATTCTAATAAAGAACTAACAAAACAAGAACTCAAGAATACAATCCAGGACAGCCTGGTAGTGTAGTGGGTAAGTTCAGGCACTCTGCTTTGGCAGCTTGGGGTTCACAAGTTTGGATCCAAGGCGCAGACCTAGCACTGCTCATTAGGCCATGGCATGGTGGTGTTGCAAAAACAGAATAGAGGAGGATTGGCACAGATATTGGCTCAGTGACAATCTTCCTCAAGCAAAAAGAGGAAGATTGGCAACATACGTTAGCTCAGGGCCAACCTTCCTCACCAAAAATATAGATATAGATATATAAAAGAAAAGAGCAAAAGGATAGTTTTTTTAATGTGACCAAAGTTAAACTGCTATTGGGATTATATATATATATGTATATTAGTTTTTTTATGGAAGCCTCATGGAAGCCACAAAAGAAACATCTAAGGTACATACACAAAAGACAAATACAAGGTAATCAAAGCACACCACTACAGAAAGTCATCAATTTATGACAGAAGGAAAAAAATGGGACTACAAAGTAGCCAGAAAACAATTAATAAGATGGCATTAGTTAGTCATTAAGTATCATTAATTCTCTAAATGTTAATGAATCGAATTCTCTTTTCAAAAGGCACAGAGTAGCTTGATGGACAAAAAAACAAGACTCAACTATGCTGCCTACAAGAGTCACTTGAGCTTTAAGGATACACAGAAGCTCAAAGTAAAGGGATCACAACATATATTTCATGCAAGTGGAAACCTAAAGAGAGCAGTGGTAGCTATATTTATATTAGAAAAAATAGACTTTAAGCTACAAACAGTAACAAGAGACTAACATGGTCATTATGTAATGATAAGGAGGTGAATTCACCAAGAGGATATAACAACCTTAAATATATATGCACCCAACATTGGAGCACCTAAAATATACTAAGCAAGTACTAAAAGATCTGAAGTGAGAAATAGGCAACAACACAGTAATAATAGGGGAACTCAATACAGCACTACGAACAATGGATAGGTCATCCAGACAGGAAATTAACAGGGAAATGTTGCACTTGAACCATACATTAGACCAAAGGGAACTAACAGACATATACAGAACATTCCTTCTAACAGCAGCAGAATTCACATTCATCTGAAGTGCATATGTCACACTCTCCAGTATAGAGCACACATTAGGTCACAAAACAAAGCTTAGAAAATTTAAGAAGACTGACAGCATACCAAGTATCTTTTCCAACTTCAAGGGTGTAAAACCAGAGATCAATAACAGAAGCAAAACTGGAAATTTAACAAATATGTGAGGATTAAACAACATGCTCCAGGACAACCAATAAGCCAAAGATGAAATCAAAAGGGAAATTAAGAAACATCTTAAAACAAACAAAAATGGAAACATAACATACAAAAACCTATAGGATGCTGCAAAAGCAGTTCTAAGAGGAAATTTTGCAGCAATAAACACCTACATGAAGTAAAAAGACATATGGAACTATCAAGAATGAATGATGAAGAAATAGAAAATCTGAACAGACAAATAACAAATAAGAAGATTGAATCAATAATCAAGAATGTCTCAACACAGGAAAGTCTAGGACCACATGGTTTCACTGGGGAATTCTACCAAACTTTTAAAGAATTAATGCAAAACCTTCTCAAACTCTTCCCAAAAAACTGAAGAGAACACACTCCCAAACTCAATTTATAAGGCCAGCATTATCCTGATACCAAAGCCAGAAAATGATACTGTAAGAAAAGAAAATTGCAGATCAATAACCCTGATAAATACAGATGCTAAAGCTCTCAACATAATATTAGCAAACCAAGTTCAAAAGCACATGAAAAGGATAATTCACCACGATCAAGTTGTATTGATTCATCCCTGGGATGCAAGGCTGGTTCAATATATTCAAATCAATAAACATAATACACCACATTAATAGAACAAAAGATAAAAATGATACAATTATCTCAATAGATGCAGAAAAGGCATTTGATAATACTACATCTTTTCATGATAATAACACTCAACAAATTGAATATAGAAGGAATATACCTCAATGCAATACAGGCCATATATGACAAGTTCACAGCCTATGTCATAATCGATGGTGAAAGGTTGAATGTTTTTCCTCTAAGATCAGGAAAATGACAATGAGGCTCACTCTCACCATTCCTATTCAACATAGTACTGGAAATCCTAGATAGAGCAATTAGGCAAGACAAAGAAGTAAAAGGCATCAAAAACAGAAAGGAAGAAATAAAATTGCCTTTGTTTGCAGGTGATAGGATGTTATATGTAGAAAATCCTAAGCTCCATCAAAAAATTCTTAGAATTAATAAATGAATTTAGTAAACTTGCAGGATACAAAATCAACATACAGTAGACAAGTTGCATTTCTACCCACTAATAACAAAACATGTGAAAAAGAAATTAACTAACCCCATTTACAATAGCATCAAAAATAAAATGTTTAGGAATAAATTTAACCAAGGAGGTGAAATATCTGTACACTGAAAACAAGACTTTGATAAAAGAAATGAGGAAGACACGAACAAATGTGAAGATATCCAATATTCAAGTATTAGAACAATTACATTGTTAAAATGGCCATATTACCCAAAACCAACTATAGATTCAATGAAATTCCTATAAAAAATCCAATGGCATTTTTTACAGAAATAGAAAAAACAATCTTTAAATTTTGTGGACTCACAAAAGGCCCCAAATAGCCCAAGCAATCCTAAGAAAGAAGAACAAAGCCAGAGGCATCACATTTACTGATTTCAAATTATACTACAAAGCTATAGTGATCAAAACAGTATAGTATTGGCATAAAAACAGACACGTGGACCAATGGAACAGAATCAAGAGTTCAGAAATAAACTCCATATATAAGTCCACTCATATTTGACAAGGGATCCAAGAAACTCAATATGGAAAGTAGTCTTTTCAATAGATGGTGCTAGGAAAACTGGATAACCATAAGCAAAGGAATGAAATTGGACCCCTATCTTGCACCACTCACAAAAATGAACTCAAATTAGGTTAATGACTTAAACATAAGACCTGAAACAATAATACTCCTAGAAGGAAACAGGGGGAAAAGTCTTTGACGTTAGTCCGGCAGTAATTTCCTGGATGTGACACTAAAAGCACAAGCAACAAAAACAAAAATAAATAAGTGGGACTCCATCAAACTAAAAAGCTGTGGCACAGCAAATAAGCAATCAACAAAATGAAAAGGCAATATACAGACATAAAATATTTGCAAATCATATAGCTGATAAGAAATTCATATTCAAATTATGTAAAGAACTTTTACAACTTAATAGCAAACAAGTATAAACAAATAACTTCATTAGAATATGGACAACAGACATGAATATATGTATTCCAAAGAAGACAACATATGAATGGCCAATAGGTGCATGAAAAGCTGCCCAACATCATCAATCATCAGGAAATGCAAATCAAAACCACATCTGATAGATTTGCTATTATCAAAAAGACAAAAGATAACAAATGTTGGCAAGGATGTGGAGAAAAAGGAACATTTGTACACTGTTGGTGGAAATGTAAATTGGTGCAATCACAATGGAAAATAGTACAGAGGTTTCTCAAAATCTTAAAAATAGAACTCCCATAAGATCCAGCAATCCTACTTCTAGGTATATATCCAAAACAATTGAAGTGAGGATCTCAAAGAGATATTCTCCACTCCCACATTTATTGCAGCCTCATTCACAGTAGCCAAGATATGTAGACAAGCTAAGTGTCCATCAATGGATGAATGTAAATGAAAATGTGATAGATATATATATACCAAATCATTTATATATATGAATATTATATATGTATGAATATTCTATATGAATATATGTGAATATTGTTCAGTCATGAAAAGAAGTAACTCCTGCCATTTGAGACAACCTGGATGAAACTTGAAGGCCTTATACTAAGTGAAATACATCAGAAAGAGGAAGACGAATACTGTATGAAATGACTTATACGTGGAATCTAACAAAGCCAAACTCAGAGAAACAAGGAAGTAGTGTGGTGGTTATTAGGGCCTTTGGGTAGTGGAAATAGGGAGATATTTGTCAAAGAGTACAAACTCCCAGCTATAATATTTACAAATTCTGGGGATCTAATGCACAGCATGTGATTATAGCCAATGTTACTGTATCATATACTTAAAAGTTGGTAAGAGAATAAATTTTTATAGTCTTCACTAGAAAAAAAGAAATGGTAATTATGTGACAGGATAGAGGTGTTAGCCAATGCTAATGGTTCTAATCATTTTGCAACATATAAATGTATCCAATCAACACAGTGTACACCTTAAACTTACACAGTTTTATATGTCAATTATATCCAATAATGTTGGCGCGGGGGAGGGGTATTCCAGAGGGAGAAAGACACCAGCAATATGGCAGTGTAGGAAGCCCTGGATTCTCCTTCCCTCTTACAAATGCACTGCCTCAGCAACAATTCATGCAGAAATTCCCTTTGTGATGAATCCTAAACTGAATGAAAGGCTCCTTTACTCCAGGGGAATGCAAAACCAGACTCAATGAAGTCTGTAAAGAGATTCAGGACACTTTCTCATCAGAGACCCTACACCAGCACAGTGCCTTAGAGGCAGGAAGAGACCATCTAGCTCCCAGCTGCACCCAGCAGAGAGAAGAGATTTGTTTGTAGGTCCAGCACCCATACATTTACAAGGTGGCTGCCCAAAGAACTGGAATCTGTCTTGCTAGTTCTGGAAGCTCTCATGGGTCTTCACAGTCTAGTTGCTCAGGGGACAACAGAGGTGGTAGCTTGGTCTAGTAGACACCAATAGTACCCTCCAGTGCTCACCACAAAGTGAGTGGATGAACAATCCCAGCTCTCAATTTCCACCTTGGGAGAGAAAGAGTTGATCCATTTGTCCAGATCCCTAAGTAACAACATAAATCATAGAGCTGGGAATACACTAACTGAACTGGAAAATGCACTAGAGGAGTACAACAACAGACTAGATAAAGCAGAAAAAAGGATCAGCAAACTTGAAGACAGGACATTGGGAATTATTTAATAAGAAGAGCAAACAAAGTAAATGAATGAAAAAGAGTGAAGAAAGCTTAAGGGGCTTATGGGACATCCTCAAACAGACTAATAGAAGCATTATGGGAGTTCCAGAAGAAGAGTAGTGAAAGAAATGATCAGAAAGCACATTCAAAGAAATAATGGCTAAAAATTTTCCCAAATTGGAGGAAAGAAATGGACATCCAAATGCAGGAAGACCAAGAACCTCAAATAAGTTGAACTCAAAGAAATCCATACCAAGACACATTATAATCAAATTGTCAAAATTCAAAGACAAACAGAGAATTTTGAAAGTAGAACAAAAGTGAGTCATCATATACAAGGGAACCTCCAGACTATGCGTGGATTTTCCAGCAGAAACCGTACAGGCCAGAAGATGATGGTATGATATATTCAAAGAGCTGTAAGAAAAAACTGCCAACAAAGAATTTATAACTGGCAAAACTGGTCTTCAAAAATTAAGGGGAGATAAAATCTTTCCAGACAGATTAAAGCTGAATGAGTTCATGACTACTACACACACCCTACATGAAATGCTAATGGAAATGATGCCAGCATTGTGGTGGCATAAGACACCCCTTTTTTAAAAAAAAAATCCACAAATATTTATGTATCAAGTCTATTTTAGACACTCAAGGAAGAACAGAAGATGGTGAAAAGCCGTTCCCAAGCTTCAATAAATTAAAGACTTAGATGTAAATACACAAAATATGATGTTAGAAGAGTAAAACATTGATTGCTAATGGGCTTCAGAGTAAGGAAATAATGCAATAAAGCTTTAAAATTTTCTGGTTGGATTATTTTAAAGAATTCTAAAGAGAGAGAGTTTCCATACGTCAAATGAATTGGGTTTTGTTTGTTTTTCCACAATTTTTTTATTGTGTTAGAATACACATAACATAAAGTTTACCATCTTAACCATTTTTAAGTGTAGAGTTCAGTGGCTTTAAATACATTCATATCATTGTGCAACTATCACTACCATTAATCCCCATAACTCTTTTCAGTTTGTAAGACTGAAACTCTATACCTATTAAAAAATAACTCTCTATTTCTCCTTCCTCCAAGCCACTGGCAACGACCATTCCACTTTCTGTGTCTATGATTTTGACAATACTAGGTATCTCATATCAGTGGAATCATACAGTATTTATCATTTTATAACTGCTTTATTTCACTTAGCATAATTTCCTTCAGGTTCATCTATGTTTAGCATATGGCAAAATTGCCATCCTTTTTAACTCTGAACAATATTCCATTGTTTGTACATACCACATTTTGCTTTGTCCATTCATTCATTGATGGACACTTGGGTTGCTTTCAAGTTTTCGCTATTGTGAATAATGCTGCTGTGAACATAGGTGTACAGATATCTCTCGCTGACACTGCTCTCAATTCTTTTGTGGATATACTCAGAAGTAGACTTGTTGGGTCATATGGTAATTCTATTTTCAATTGTCTGAGAAACCTCATACCATCTTCCACAGTGGCTGTACTATTTTACATTTCCACCAACAGAGCACAAAGGTTCACATTTCTCCACATCCTCACCAACACTTGTTGTTTTCTGTTTTTTTGATAGTAGCCATTCTAATGGGTGTGAAGTGGTATCTCACTGTAGTGTTGATTTGCATTTCCCTATTGATTAGTGATGTTGAGCTTCTTTTTACATGCTTATTAACCAGTTGTATATCTTCTTTGGAGAAATGTCTCTTAAAGTCCCTTGCACATTTTTGAATTGGGCTGTTTGTTTTTTGTTATTGAATTTTAGGAGTTTTCTATATATTCTGATATTAATTTCTTATCAGATATGTGACTTGCAAATATTTTCTTCCAAAAAAACAGACAGAAAGCAATTATTAAGATAACATTAGTAAGTCCTTATATTTGGGGTGAGAAAATTCTTTGTTGTAGGGATTGTTCTGTGAATTGTAGGATGTTTAGCAGCATCCCTGACTTCTACCCTCTAGAAGCCAGTATCAATCCCACCCTACTCGAGAAAATCAAAAATGTCTGCAAGCATTGTGTCTAGTAGGCAAAGGCCATGAATGCTGCTAAATATGCTACAATGCACAGCACAATCCCCGTCACCTCCACCTCTCACAAGAAAAAAATGTCTGGCCTAAAATATCAATAATGCTAAGGCTGAGAATCCATAACATAACTGTTGGTTTTGTAATCACATCACTTTAGGTGCCACACAACTCAATTTTGTGACAAATTCCCTTAATAATGTATGCAACTTTACAATGAATGAGACTTTCTATCTTCTAGAGGACAAACATCACCATAAACTAAATGACACAAAAACTTTATCATCATTTATATTACGCCAAGAATAGGAAGTATCTACATGTACTGAAATAACACTGAAGAGCATGCTGTGGGGACTAGACATTTACAAAAACAAAATTTTGTTAGGAGCTTAGAAAAAGGAAGTACATTTCCAGTTAAAGTGCCTTTATTGATCTAACAGAAAAAACAAAGGACTTACTACTTAAAATCAAGGTCCTTTACCAGAGATATATAGATTTCTCTACTTTAAATGATATTGCTTCATGAATAATGTCATTCAATATTACAACTGCATAAGCATATTTTAGCCAGAAGTCAATAATTTGGTGACATGTGATGACGTGTATTAGGTCTGTGGAATAAGATTTTTATTGGCTGTTGCCTATACATCATATATGGTTTTTATCTTAGAAAGCTAATGCCTACTTCAGAATTATATCAAACCCTAATCAAGACCATTCTAGTTAATTAGTGTCCATACATGCCCCAGTCAAAGAATTAAAATTAACTTGGATTGAAATACAATGATGATTTTGGGCAAATTTTCAACAGCTTCTTTTTTTGCCCAAGCTCTGCAGGAGGCTTACATAATGGGATTATTTTCCAAAAATAAGTACAAAAGCTGATTGATATACCCAGACTTATCATGTCCTAGATGCATTAACACAAGTGATCACTAGGATTGGACAGACATTACTTCAAAATTAAGATGCTTTAGATGTTATACTTGCCTCTAAGAAGAAATCTGTACTATTTTGGGAGAAAACCTGTCATTCTCACAGAGGGCTTTAAAATCACTTGAAATCACTGCTAATCCTAAAGAAACAGTAAATAAGATAAATAACCTGGGGGAATACCTAGCTGACATCCCACTACCCCACTCTAAATTTATCTGGCCAGCACTGAGATTTATTTTCCTGGTTTTACTTCGGGAAACACTGAATCATAGATCTGGGGTATTTTATGCTCCTACTAATTTTACTGGTAATTTGTTTCTATCTCACTTATGTTTTAAATACTGCTTTAATGTAGCCATTGTCTTGCCAGATGGTGCAACTATTTTATCTCCTCCTTAAATTCCTGGCATTCATATCAACCTAGACAATACTTGAGTTCTTGCCTATGACCTGGCTAAAGAAAGCCTAAACGGAGGACTGAGAAAGAAAAATTTCACTCTCTCAAAGAACACGAACTGCATATGTGCAGTAAATTGTATATTTCAATGAAGCTAATGGTCCACACATTTACAGGAAGCTATCAAATTGGACTAGACAGGTCATAAGCTGAAGCCCCCAATCATCAGCAAGCCTCTTTGACCAGATCCACTCTTGAAATCCAACATATTACTGATAGCTGTGCTTTGTTCTAGCAAAAATTCTTGTTTCATTTAAGTGTAAACTAAAGTCCACCACCATAAATTCTATATAATCTTCCAGGAAGCTGTATTTCCACTTGAGGTTTCTTCCTTGTGCAAAGGAAAATTCCATATAAATTCAGAATCAAGAATTTGATTTCCTTTAAGACTAATATACACTAGGCAAGACTACACTCATTAACAACTGCATTTATATTTTTGTTCTATAGAATTGGATAACAGAGCTTGGAATAATCAGAACTTAGGAACTAAGAAGAAAATTATGTTCATTACCTCCTCCGATTAAATCTTTACATTGTTTGTTAAACATCCGACATCGTCCTTCATAACAGTGGGCCTGACCTGAATCACAAGGTTGTCCATTGCGTGCAAAAGTGTCAGGCCCACAGTGTGGGGTAATCCCATTGCAATATTCAGGAAAATCACAATCTGCATCAAATGATTTCCTACAACGTATATTAGCTGGTTTTATCTAGCAGGGAAAAAGAATATAAGAAAATATCACCTATCAATGATACGCAAATTTTATTTCTCTTCAGGCTTTAAATTTCCATTCATTTTTTCCTAAGTTGCTACGAGGAATGTGGAAATTGTCTTCTTGAGAACTACTTAACCATTGCATAGAAATTTAGGTGATTGAATTTATTGTGCATACAGGAGTGGGTAATACTTATGAGAGACATGAGAAACTCAAAGATAAACAAACTACTATAACTATAAAAAAGAAAGTAAGAGCTAAAGAATTAATATAAAAATTACATTCAACCCAGTATGGCTATGCTCACATGGGCAGCCTCTGATTTCTCCTTATGCCATCCTTAAGGCAGAAATCAGCAACAATTCACAAAACAATAAATATGCATCAGAATCATTTAGAAAACAGTTGGTAGATTTTTAAAAGAAGATAATTGAAGGACAGATAGAAGATTTATTTCACATATCACATTTCAAACAACTATAAAAATAAAAACAAAGTAAACTTCCCCAAGTATATATCTCTGATCTCATTAGCACTTATTCTTTAGATGATAGCTTCCAGGGTTTGCCTTCTGTAGCCCCAAGTCCTCATGGCTATCATCACTATCCTATGCAAACTACATCAAATTTATTCTAGCTCTCAAAGCCCTAGAGGCCCACCTTTCACATTCACCCACCTCCCCAAATGGGTTTTCTGTATACTTCTTCTCACTTTGTCAATAAGTATTTGCTACCTGTAGTAAATTTGACACAAATTCTCCAAGTGATAGGTGAGAAGACAAGATGTAATACTTGTATCACCCAAGCTTATGTAGTTAACATTCAAATCAAAACCAATGATCAAAATTATTTCTAAAGTAAAATACATTTAAGTATAATGAGAAAGTACTAATACTTTCTTCAGAATATGCTTCCTTTTACAAATGTGTATAAATGGCAATCTTACTTTATTGCAATTTCTTTTGTTATTAAGCCTTTATTTTTTACAGTAGTTCAAGGATCACAGAAGATATGAGGGGGAAGTACAGAGATTTCCCATATAACCCCTGCCCCACACATGTAAAGTCTCCCCCATTATCAACATCTCCCACTAGAGTGGTACATTTGTTACAACTGATGAACTTACATTGATACATCATAATCACTTCAAGTCCATAGCTTACATTAAAGTTTACTCTTGGTGGTGTATGGGCTTAGACAAATGTATAATGACATGTATCTATTGCTATGGTATCACAAAGAGTATTTTCACTGCCCTAAAATTCCTTCATGCTCTGCCTATTCATCTCCCCCTTGGTCCCTGGTAACCACTGATCTTTACTGTCTCCATAGTTTTGCCTTTTCCAGAATGTCATTTAGTTGGAATCATACAGTATGTAACATTTTCAGATTGGTTTCTTTCACTCAACTTCTTTTTCAATACTGAAAAATACCAATTTCCTGAAATGCTCTTTGAACCAAGTTTTGCCATCCTACTTACTCCTCCATTTTTCTTTCCTTAGCTCTTTAATTCCCAGATGGTCATAAAACTTTAAAATTGTTGACTCCTTGTTCCTGAGTGTTTTCTCCTAACATGCTTTGATTTTGTTTTTGTCTTAGTCTTTAATTTATTTTTATTCTTGCCAAGACTGTGAGTTTGTGTATGTTATATGTAATTCATGGTCAGGGCTGTGTCCCTTTACAAAACTGAACTAGGGATGGTGTGTTAATTTACTGCCTCTGACTCCCACACCAGCCTGGACTGCATAGTAAAGAAAGTACTGTGTATATCAGAACATGGTTACAGTTAACACGAATAATTAAGACTATACTATGTCTGATAGTGTAAAAGAAGAGGAGAGTAACATCAGCAAGATGGAAGAATAGGAGACTCCAGGCTGAACACCCACACAGAAACACCTATTTTAACAACTACCATGGATGAGAATACCTTTACTGGAGCCTAGGAACCCAATTGAAAGGTTCGAGTCCTCTGGTGGAACAACAAATATGAGAGTAGATGCATTGAAGGGGGTGAGAAGAACAGTTCCACTTTACACACATCACCCCTCCCCCAAGGTGGCACAGCTCAATGCCTAGAGAGACCCTCTTGACCCATGATTTCTCCAACAGGGGAAAATGAAAGTGATGTGAGAGCCTGGTTTCCCCGACCTTGTAAGACCCAGCCCAAGAAAGCCCACTTTTGTCTCACCCCACCCAGAACACTGAGGGGATTTGTATAGCTGAATAGTATGGGGACACCTAGGAGTAGGGAAAATGGATGAGAGCTCACAGAAACCAGTGTATGGATCACAACAACTAGCCACATATATTGACTTGCTCGCAGACTCCACCAAGAGCCCCATCAAAGAACTAATAGGACACCTCACCTGAGGACACCCACAACTAGCCAATGAACACCCCCAGCACTCCACACACACCCCCTGTAGCTGGCACACCACACTCCCCAGCACATGGTGCATGTGAGCCTCCAATAAGAGTGTGCACAACCATGCAAACAACACATGGATATCAGCAGCTGGCTTGACTCTGTCGAACTGGGAGAAAGTGCACAATCTTGAACACTTCAGGGAACTGCCTTAGGGAAAATAAATGGGGGGCTCTTCACACCTTGACTGGTTTTGTGGGACTGAGAGAAGGCATGCTATCCTAAGCTGTCCCACCAATGAGAGAATAAGAGGAGTGGAGTGAACATACCCACAGAAGAGTTCTGAGAGACCCAAAAACTCTAGCTCAGCTGACTGGTGACTGGCTTCTTTCTCTCCCAAAGTGAGTGAATAAACACTGGAGAATATGGCTACTTCTTCAAATGTGAAGGCAGAAATGCAAAGCTTTAGTTAACATAAAGAATCAAGGAAACGTGACACTACTAAAGGAAGAAAACAAAGCTTCTAAGGGAGACCCCAAAGACATGGAATTGTACAAACTTCCTGACAAAAAATGAAAAATAATCATCTTAAGTGCAGTGAGAGCACAGATAGACAAACAAAATCAAGAAAGCAATATAATAAGAAGCTTAACAAAGAGAAAATCAATTTAAAAAGGAACCAAACAGAAATTCTGGATCTGAAGAATACAATGTTTGAACTGAAAATTACATATGAAGAGCTTCAAGAGCACAGTTGATAAAGCAGAAGAAACAGGGACTCAAAGGCAATCACTTGAAATTATCCAATCAAAGGCACAAAAAAGAAAAAGAAAAAAGAAAGCCTATGGTATTTATGGGACACCATCAAAAGAAATACTTTTATGCATTATCGGAGTCCCAGAAGGAGCAGAGACAGAGAAAAGGGCAGAAATCTTATTTAAAGAAATAATGACATAAAATTTCCCAAATCTTGAGAGGGAAATATACATAAAGCCAAAAGAATGCTAAATAGATTGAACACAGGGAGGTCTTCAAAAGAGATGTTATAAATAAATAATCAAAAGTCAATGATGAAGAGAATTTTGAAGGCAGTAAGAGAAAAATGACTTGTTACATATAAGGGAACCCACGTAAGACCATAAGCGGATTACTCAGCAGAAACCTTGCAGGCCAGGAAAGAGTGGGATGATATTTTCAAAGTGCTGAAAGAACAAAAGACACTGCCAACCAAGAATACCATATCCAGTAAAGTTGTCCTTCAGAAATGAAGAAGAGATAAGACTTTCCCAGAAAACCAAAAGCTGAAACACATTACCACTAGACTCGTCTTACAAAAAATGCAAAAGAGAGTTCTTCAAGTAGAAATGAAAAGATGCTAATTAGCAACATGAAAACACATGAAAATATAAAAATCACTATAAAGGCAAGTATATAGTCAAATTCAGTATACTCCAACACTGTAATATGGTGGTATGTAAATAACTTTTAACACTAGTATAAAAGTTAAAAGACAAAAGTATAAAAAAATTATACCTTCAAGAATGCATTCATGGATACACAATATAAAAAGATGTTAAAATATGACATTAATACCATAAAATGTGGAGGGAGAGAGGTAAAAGTGTAGAGGTTTTGTATGAGATCAAAATTAAGTTTTCAGCTTAAAATCAACTGTTAAAACAAAAAATGCTTTTTGTGTAAGCCTTGTGGTAGTCACAAAGACAATACCTGTAGTCAATACACAAAATATAAAGGGAAATGAATCAAAGTGTATCAGTGCCCCAAAAAACATAAAATCACAAAGACAATAAGAAAGCAAAAATGGGACAAAAGAATTGCAAAACACATATAAAACAATGAATAATATGGCAATAGAAAATCCTTGTTAATAATTACTTTGAAAGCAAATGAATTATACTCAACAATCAAAAGACATAGAGTAGCTGGATAAATAAAAAGCAATATTCAATTAT
Organism: Equus quagga; assembly: GCF_021613505.1. NCBI lineage: Eukaryota > Metazoa > Chordata > Mammalia > Perissodactyla > Equidae > Equus > Equus quagga. Next base: position 4,841,229 of record NC_060288.1, on the reverse strand, counting down.
ACACTGCCTACAAGAGACTCACTTAAGCCATCAGGACACAGACAGACTGAAAATGAAGGGATGGAAAAAAATAATCCATGCAAATCGCAATCAGTGAGCAGGGAGGGCTACATATATATCAGATAAAATAGACTTTAAGTCAAAAACTGTCACAAGAGACAAAGAAGGTTATTTTATAATGATAAAGAGGTAAACTTAAGAGGATATAACAATTGTAAATATATATGTACCCAACACCAGCATACCTAAATATACAACACAAATATTAACAGAACTGAAAAGAGAAATAGTCACCCAAACAGTAATACTACATGACATCATTGCCGCATTTTCAATATTGACCAGATCATCCATTCAGAAAAATCCATAAGAAAACAGTGGACTTGAACAACACTAGACCTAACAGACCTAACAAACATATACAGAAGGTTCCATCCAACAGCAGTAGAATACCATTCTCCTCAAGTGCACATGGAACATTTTCCAGGATAGGTCATAGGTTAGGCCAAAAATCAAGTCTTAACAAATTTAAGAATGAGATCATATCAAGCATCTTTTGTGAGCACAATGACATAAAACTAGAAACCAATAGCAGAAGGAAAACTTGAAAATCCACAAATATGTAGAAACTAAACAACATACTCTTGAGCAAACAATGTGTTAAAGTAGAAATCAACAGGTATCAAAAAATATCTTGAGACAAATAAAAAATGGAAATACAACATTTCAAAACTTATGGGATGCAACAAAAGCAGTTCTGAAAGGAACATTCATAGTGATAAACACCTTATATTAAAAAAAGAAAGATCTCAAACCACCTACTTAAACCTCAAGGTACTAGAAAAAGAACAAACTAAGCTCAAAGTTGGCAGAAGGAAGGAAATAATAAAGATTAGTGCAGAAATAAATAAAATAGAGATGATAAAAACAACAGAAAACATCAACAAAACTGAGAGCTGGGGTTTTTTGTTGCTGTCTGTTTTTTTGTTTTTTTATTGAGTTCATAATAGTTTACATCAATGTGAGATTTCAGTTATACATTATTTCTTGACTGTCACCACATAACTGCTCCCCTTAATCCCCTGTGCTCCCCCCACCCCCTTCCCCTAGTAGCCACTGAACTGTTTTCTTTGTCCAGGTACTTGTTTATATTCCACATACGAGTGAAATCATCTGGTGTTTCTCTTTCTCAGATGGGCTTATTTTGCTTAGCATAATTCCCTGTAGGTCCTTCCATGTTATTGAAAATGGGATGAATTTGTCTTCTTTTCTGGCTGGGTAGTATTCCATTGTATATATATATATATATACCACATCTTCTTTATCCAATCATCAGTTGATGGGCACTTGGGTTGCTTCCATGTCTTCACTATTGTGAATAGTGCTGCAATGAACATAGGGGTGCAGATGTTACTTTGGATTGTTGATTTCAAAATGTTTGGGTAGATACCCAGTAGTGGGATAGCTGGGTCATGGTAGTTCTATTTTTAGTTTTTTGAGGAATCTCCATACTGTTTTCCATAGTGGTTGCACCAGTTTGCATTCCCACCAGCAGTGTATGAGGGTTCTCTTCTCTCCACACCCTCTCCAACATTTGTTATTTTTAGTCTTAGTGATTATAGCCATTTTAACAGGCATAATGTGGTATCTTAGTGTAGTTTTCATTTGCATTTCCCTGGTGATTAGTGATGTTGAACATCTTTTCATGTGTTTATTGGCCATCTGTATATCTTCTTTGGAAAAATGTATGTTCATCTCCCCTGCCCACTTTTTGATTGGGTTGTTTGCTTCCTTACTGTTCAGCTGTGTGAGTTCCTTATATATTATGGAGATTAACCCCTTCTCAGATATACGATTTGCAAATATTTTCTCCCACTTGGTGGGTTGTCTCTTTGTTTTGATCCTAGTTTCTTTTGCATTGCAGAAGCTCTTTAGTCTGATGAATTTCCACTTGTTTATTTTTCTTTTGTTTCCCTTGTCTGAGGAGACATGGTATTTGAAAAGATCCTTTTTAGTTCAATGTCAAAGAGTGTACTACCAATATTTTCTTCCAGGAGTTTTATAGTTTCAGGACGTATCTTCAAGTCTTTGATTCATTTTGAGTTTATTTTTGCATATGGCGTACGATAGTGATCTACCTTCTTTCTTTTGCACGTGGCTGTCCAGTTTTCCCAACACCGTTTATTGAAGAGACTATCTTTTCTCCATTGTATGTTCTTGGCACGTTTGTCGAAGATTGGCTGTCTGTAGACGTGTGGTTTTATTCTGGGCTTTCAGTTCTGTTCCATTGATCTGTGTGCCTATTTTTGTACCAGTACCATGCTGTTTTGATCACTACAGCTTTGTAGTACATTTTGAAGTCAGGGATTGTGATACTTGCAGCTTTGTTCTTTTTTCTCAGGATTGCCTTAGCAATTTGGGGTCTTTGAGTGTTCCGTATGAATTTTAGTATTTTTTGCTCTATTTCTGTGAAGGGTGTCATTGGGATTCTGATAGGGATTGCACTGAATGTGTGGATTGCTTTGGGTGGTATGGACATTTTAACTATATTTATTCTTGCAATCCATGAGCAAGGAGTCTCTTTCCATCTCTTTAAGTCATTATCAATTTCTCTCAGTAATGTCTTATAGTTTTCATTGTATAAGTCCTTCACCTCTTTGGTTAAATTTATTCCTAGGTACTTTATTCTTTTTGTTGTGAATGCAAATGGAATTATTTTCTTGAGATCTAAGAGCTGTTTCTTTAAAAAAGATTTTTTTAATCTTTTTTTTTAAATGGACAAACCTCTAGCTAGGTTAACTAAGAAAAAAAGAGAAAAAACTCATACAAATTATAAACAAAAAAGATGATATCACAGAGATACAAAGGGTCATAAGAGATTACAATTATATACCAACAAATTGTATAACCTATAAGAAATGGATAAATACCTTAAAACGACCTAACAAGATTGAATCATAAAGAAATAGAAAACCTGAGCTTACAATAATGAGAAAGGCGATTGAATCAGTTATCAAAAATCTCCCAACAAAGAAAAGCCCAGGATCAGATGGCTTCACAGATGAATTCTACCAATCGTTAAAGGAATAATTAATGCCAATCCTTCTCAATCTCTTCCCAAAAATTTCCAAGGAAAGAACACTTCCAAACTCATTTTACAAGGCCAGAATTACCCTGATACCAAAGTCAAACAAAGACCCACAAGAAAAGAAAACTAAAAGCCAATGTAGTTTTGACCTGATGAACAAGCCTGATGAACATAGATGCAAAAATCCTCTACAAAATACTAGCAAACCAAATTTAACTGCACATTAAAAGGATAATACATCATGATCAAGTGGAATTTATTTCTATGAATCAAGGATGGTTGAACATATGCAAATCAATAAATGTGATACATCACATTAACAAAATAAAGGATAAAAATAATATGATCATGTCAATAGCGTACTCATGACTATGATTTATTATAGTCAGGTAGAGAAAGCATTTAACAAAATTCAACATATTTTCATGATAAAAACTATCAACTTAAGTATACAAGGAATGTATTTCAACATAATAAAGGTCATATATGACAAGTCCAAAGCTACCAAGACAAGGGTACCCTCTCTCACCATTCCTAGCACCTGGAAAATACTGGAAGTCCTAGCCAGGGCAATTAGGCAAGAAAAAGAAATCAAAGACATCTAAATTGGAAAGGAAGAAGTCAAATTGTCTCTGTTTGCAAATGATATTGTCCTATACAAAGAAAACCCTAAAGACCCCACCAAAAAACTGTTAAAATAATAAATAAATTCAATAATGTTGCAAGATACTAAATCAACATACAAAATCAGCTATGTTTCTTTACACTACAAATGAATGTTTTGCAAAAGAAATCATGAAGAATCCCATTTACAATAGCATCAAACAGAATAAAATTCTTAGGAATAAATTTAATGAAGGAGGAATAAAATATGTACACTGAAAACTACAAAACATTGATGAAACAAATTTATGAGGACACAAGTGCAAAGATATACTTTGCTGATTTTGATTTGTATCCTTTTGCTGTAATAAATCATAGTCATGAGTATGCTACCTGTTGAGTCCTGTAAATCCTTCTAATGATTAATTGAACCTGGAGAAAGTACTGCAGACCTCTGAAAAAGGGAAGAATTGCCATCTTAACAATACTGAATCTTGCAACTGTTCACATGGAAGATTTCACCATTTACTTAGATTTTTAATTTTTCTAAACGATGTCTTGTTAAGTGTATGTTTTGCATTTATTTTATTGTGTATTCCCAGTATTTTTTGATGGCATTGTGAATGGAATTGTTTTCCTAATTTCATTTTCAGATTATTCTCTGCTATCATATAGAAATACAATTCATTTTTGTATAGTGATTGCATATCCTTTGATAAACTCATTTGTTCGTTTTAAAAGGTATTTTTGGTAGATGTCTTAGGATTATATACATGCAGGATCATGTTGTCTGAAAATAAACAGAGTTGTACTTCTTCCCTTCCAAATTAGATGCCTTTTATTTCTTTTTATTACCTTACTTGACTCTCTAGGCTTTCCAGTACAATGTGTAATGGAAGTGATGAGAGCCCGCATCATTGTTTTCTGATTTTAGGTGGAAAGCACTCAAGCTTTTGTCATCAGTATGATGTTAGTTGTAGGTTTTTCATAGATGCTCTGTATCAGGTTGGGTAAGTTCCTTCCTATTTCTTATTTTTTGATAATTTCATAATGAGTGGGTAATGCATTTCATTACGTCATTTTTCTGCATCTTTTGAGATGATCATGTGTTTTCCATTATTTGATTAATATGGTGTGTTACATTAATTAAACCAACCTTGCATTACTGAGATAAATACTGCTTGGTCATGATGGATAATCATCTTCATGTTTTTCCGGATTCTGTTTGTAATTTTTAAGGATTTCTGCATCCATATTCATGAAGAATATTGATCTATAGTTTTCTTTTCTTGTGATACCTTCATCTGATTTTGGTATCAGGGTAATACTGTCCTCATAAAAGAAGTTTAAAAGTGTTCCTTTCTCTTACATTTTCTGGAAGATATTGTGGAGTAGTGGTATTAGTTCTTCTTTAAATTTTTGCTAGAATTTACCAGTAAAGCCACCTGGACCTGGGCTCTTCTTTGTGCAAAGATTTTAAGTTACTAGTTCAATTTCTATTCTTGTCTATTCAGAGTTTCTCTTTCTTCTTAAGTCAGTTTTGGTAATTTGGGTCTTTCCAGGAATTTTCCAATTTCATTTAAGTTGTCTAATTGTTTAGTATATTTCCTTATAATTTTTAAAATTCTGTAAAGTCAGTACTGATTCTACCTTATCATTTCTAATTTTGGGATGTGATCTCTCTTTTTTTCTTAGTCTAGGAAAAGTTTGCCCATTTTTGTTGAGTTTTTTTCAAAGAAGTAATTTTGGTTTCACTGATTTCCTCTCAAACTTTTTTCCTTCCTTATGCTTGCCTTGGATTTAAGTTGCTCTTCTTTTTATAGCTTTTTAACATACAAGTTTAGATGGTTGATTTGAATTATTTCTTGTTTTCTAATATAGGTATTTAAAGCTAAAAATTCCCCTCTAAGCACTGCTTTACCTGCCTGCCATACATTTTCATATGTTGTTTTTAGTTCTCATTCAATTCAAAATAATTCTAATGTTTCCTTGTGTTTTCTTCTTTGACAAACTGATTATGAGAAATCTGTTTAATTTCTAATATTTGTGGATTTATTAAATTTCCTTCATTTGCTGATTTCTAACTTAATTTTGTTGTCATCAGAGAATGAAATTTGTATGATTTCAGTCTTTTAAAATATATTGACTCTGGTTTTATAACTTAGCATGCGGGCCATCCACAAAGATGTTCAATGCGTGCTTGTAAATAATGTGCATTCTGCTGTTGCTGAGTGGTATTCATTAGATGTCAATTTGGTAAAGTTGTTTAAGAGTATGGTAAAGATATTATATAACCTTGATGATTTTTAGTCCAGTTGTGGGAGACCCTGAGCCAGAGGACTCAGCAAAGCTACATTCAGATGCCTGAACCAAAGAAACTGTGAGGAAACGGTTTAAGTTTGGAGGTAATTTGTTATGCAGTAATAGGTAAATAACATACCATGACCTTAAAAATCTGGCCCTTGCCTGTCTCTCTGACCCCTTCTATCTTAGCATGCATTCAGCACAAAACAGAGCTTGAGTTAAAACTTATATCCTAATGCTTCAGTAAGAGAGTCACACAAACTAGGTCCAATATTTCTCTATCAGTCATTAAATTTTAAGAGCATAACAAGACACTTTTCTTCCTTTATTAATTTCCCATTCTCAAGATCTTTCCATTGCTTCTATTTTACATGAATCTTCAGCACCAATTCTTCTCCTTGTCATTTAGGTATTAGCTCAAATGTCACCCCTTAGAGAGACCACCTTTCTGTTTACCCCGGCTAAAATATGCCCTCACTCACTCCTTATTCTATTACACTATTTTATTTTAAAATCCCTTATCAGTATGTGAAACTATCATTTTTAATGTTTGTTTGTTTAAAGATTAATTCTTTGTAATGCCTCAACTAGACAGTGTGGGGTAAAATATTTTCTGAATTAGTGAGTGAATAAACAATTACAAGCTGCAAACAAATTGTAAATGTGTTTGCTCCTAATTCCAACCTTTTATTTCATCCAAATTTCACTGAGTTTTGATCTGCAAATTTCTGTGTTTTTTTTCTCTGTACTTTGTTGCCGTACATTAGTTTTAGGGACACGAATAAACTAGAGTGATCTTTAGCTGCCACATTTAACTGGAATCCACCAGTTTTTCTTTGCTATTGATTAAGAAAACTATCTTTGTTTTCAGTTCTATCATTTTTTTCTGTATTTTTCTTCCTGCTCTAATCCTTGAATTTGGCTATATCTTCTTATATTTGTCTTCTAATTCTATGATTAATTTAAGCCACAGAAATTTGAGTATTTGCTAAGTCCGGTGCTGTTTTATCTTTAAATTGCAAACAGTTTACCTATGATCATTCTTCATTTCATCTACCTTTAATTTTATTGTGTTAAGTTTCCTTCTTTTTTTTTATTGAGTTAGTGATAGGTTACAATCTTGTGTGATTTCAGTTGTACATTAATGTTGGTCATTCGTGTTGTGGGTGCAACATTTCACCCTTTGTGCCCACCCCCACCCCACCTTTCCCCTGGTAGCCACTAATCTCTCCTCTTTGTCCACATTTTTAAATTCCTCATATGAGTGGAGTCATACAGAGATTATCCTTCTCTAACTGGCTTATTTCACTTAACATAATTCCCTCAAGGTCCATCCATGTTGTTGCAAATGGGACGATTTTTGCTCTGTTTTGCAGCTGAGTAGTATTCCATTGTATATATGTACCACAACTTCTTTATCCATTCATCTGTTGTTGGGCACTTAGGTTGCTTCCATGTTTTGGCTATTGTAAATAATGCTGCAGTGAACATTGGGGTGCATAGGACTTTTGGAATTGCTGACTTCAAGCTCTTTGAATAGATACCCAGTAGTGGAATGGCTGCATCGTATGGTAGTTCTATTTTTAATTTTTTGAGGAATCTCCATACTGTTTTCCATAGTGGCTGCACTAGTTTGCATTCCCACCAGCAGTGTATGAGGGTTCCATTCTCTCCACAACCTCTCCAACATTGGTGACTATTAGATTTAGATATTTTTGTCATTCTAATGAGTGTAAGGTGATATCTTAGTGTAGTTTTGATTTGCATTTCCCTGATGATCAGCGATGATGAGCATCTTTTCATGTGCCTATTAGCCATCTGTATATCTTCTTTGGAGAAATGTCTGTTCATGTCTCCAGCCCATTTTTTGATTGCGTTGTTTGATTTTTTTGTTGTTGAGTTGTGAGAGTTCTTTATATATTATGGATATTAAGCCTTTGTCAGATATATGACTTGCAAATATTTTTTCCCAGTTAGTGGGTTGTTTTTTTGTTTCAATCCTGTTTTCCCTTGCCTTGAAGAAGCTCTTTAGTCTGATGAAGTCCCATTTGTTTATTCTTTCTATTGTTTCCCTTCTCTGAGAAGGCATGGTGTCCAAAAAGGTCCTTTCAATACTGATGTCAAAGAGTGTATTGCCTACGTTTTCTTCTAGAAGCCTTATGGTTTCAGGTCTCACCTTTAGGTCTGATCCATTTTGAGTTGATTTTGGTGAATGGTGAAAAAGAATGGTCAATTTTCATTCTTTTACATGTGGCTCTCCAGTTTTCCCAGCACCATTTGTTGAAAAGACTTTCTTTTCTCCATTTTATGCACTCAGCTCCTTTGTCAAAGATAAGCTGTCCATAGATGTGTGGTTTTATTTCTGGGCTTTCAATTCGGTTCCATTGATCTGTGCACCTGTTTTTGTACCAGTACCATGCTGTTTTGATTACTGTAGCTTTGTAGTAAGTTTTGAAGTCAGGGATTGTGATGCCTCCCGTTTTGTTCTTTTTTCTCAGGATTGCTTTAGCAATTCAGGGTCTTTTGTTGCCCCATATAAATTTTAGGATTCTTTGTTCTAATATGTAAAGAATGTCATTGGGATTCTGATTGGGATGGCATTGAACCTGTAGATTGCTTTAGGTAGAACGGACATTTTAACTATGTTTATTCTTCCAATCCATGTATATGGAATGTCTTTCCATCTCCTTATGTCGTCATCCAATTCTCTCAGAAAGGCCTTGTAATTTTCATTATATAGGTCCTTCACTTCCTTAGTTAAATTTACCCTGAGGTATTTTCCTGTTGCGATTGTGAATGGTATTGTGTTCTTGAGTTCTTATTCTGTTAGTTCGTTGTTAGAATATAGAGATGCTACTGATTCATGCAAATTGATTTTATACCCTGCAACTTTGCTGTAGTTGTTGATTACTTCTAAGAGTTTTCCAATGGATTCTTTGGGGTTTTCTATATAGAAGATCATGTTGTCTGCAAACAGCAAGAGTTTCATTTCTTCCCTCCCTATTTGGATTCCCTTTATTCCTTTATCTTGCCTGATTGCTCTGGCCAGGACCTCCAGTACTATGTTAAATAAGAGTGGTGATAGAGGGCATCCTTGTCTCGTTCCTGTTTTCAGGGGGATGGGACTCAGTTTTTGCCCATGGAGTATGATGTTGGCTGTGGGCGTGTCATATATGGCCTTTATTATGTTGAGGTAGTTCCCTTCTATGCCCATTTTGTTCAGAGTTTTTTTATCATAAATGGCTGTGGATCTTGTCAAATGCTTTCTCTGCATCTATGGAAATGATCATGTGGTTTTTATTTCTCAGTTTGTTGATGTGGTGTATCATGTTGATTGATTTTCGGATGTTGACACATCCCTGTGTTCGTGGTATGAATCCCACTTGATCATGATGTATGATCCTTTTGATGAATTGCTGAATTCTGGTTGCCAAAATTTTGTTTAGAATTTTTGCATCTATGTTCATCAGTGATATTGGCCTGTAGTTCTCTTTTTTTGTGGTGTCCTTGTATGGCTTTGGTATCAGCATGATGTTGGCCTCATAGAATTTGTTAGGAAGTATTCCATCCTCCCTAATTTTTTGGAATAAGTTGAAAAGGATAGGTATTATTTCCTCTCTGAAAGTTTGGTAGAATTCCCCAGGAAAGCCATCTGGTCCTGGGGTTTTATTCTTTGGGATGTTTTTGATTGCTGTTTCAATCTCTTTCCTTGTGATTGGTCTGTTCAAACTGTCTGCTTCTTCTTGAGTGAGCTTTGGGAGATTGTATGAGTCCAAGAATTTATCCATTTCCTCTAGGTTATCCATTCTGTTAGCAGAGAGTTTTTCATAGTATTCTCTTATAATCCGTTGTATTTCTGCAGAGTCTGTTGTTATTTCTCCTCTTTCATTTCTGATTTTGTTGAGCTTTCTCCCTTTTTTTCTTTGTAAGTCTGGCTAGGGGTTTGTCAATTTTATTTAGCTTCTCAAAGAACCAGCTCTTTGTTTCATTGATCGTTTCTATTGCCTTTTTTGTTTCAATAGTATTTATTTCTGCTCTGATTTTTATTATTTCTCTCCTTCTGCTGACTTTGGGCTTTATTTGTTCTTCTTTCTCTAGTTCAGTTAGGTGTAGTTTAACATTGCTTATTTGGGTTTTTTCCTGTTTGTTAAGATGTGCCTGTATTGCGATGAATTTTCTTCTTAAAACAGCTTTTGCTGTATCCCATATGAGCTGGTATGGCATGTTATCATTTTCATTAGTTTCCAGGTATTTTTTGATTTCTTCTTTAATTTCTTCAATGATCCATTGCTTGTTCAGTAGTGTATTGTGTAGTCTCCACATCTTTGTGCCTTTCTCAGCTTTTTTCTTGTAATTAATTTCTAGCCTTATAGCATTATGATCAGAGAAGATGCTTGTTATTATTTCAATTTTTTTTTAATTTGTAGAGGCTTGCCTTGTTTCCCAACATATGGTCTATCCTTGAGAATGTTCCATGTGCACTTGAGAAGAATGCGTACTCTGCTTTTTTAGGGTGAAGTGATCTATATATGTCTATTAAGTCCAATTGTTTTAGTTTTCTGTTTAGCTCCACTATTTCTTTGTTGATTTTCTGTCTGGATGATCTGTCCATTGATGTGAGTGAGGTGTTGAGGTCCCCTACTATTGTTGTGTTGTTTTTAACATCTTCCTTTAGGTCTGTTAATACTTGCTTTATGAATCTTGGTGCTCCTGTGTTGGGTGCACAGATATTTATAAGAGTTATTTCTTCTTGATGAAGTGTCACTTTGATCATTATATATTGTCCCTCTGTGTCTCTCTTTACCTGTCTTATATTGAAATCCACTTTGTCTGATATAAGAATTGCTACACCTGCTTTTTTTTCCTTGCTATTAGCTTGAAGTATTGTCCTCCACCCCTTCACTCTGAGCCTGTGTTTGTCCTTGGGGCTGAGGTGTGTTTTCTGGAGGCAACAAATTGTTGGATCTTGCTCTTTAATCCATTTTGCCACTCTGTGTCTTTTTATTGGAGAGTTCAATCCGTTTACATTGAGAGTGATTATTGATGCATATGGACTTAAAGCTATCAATCTGTTGCTCATTATCTGGCTTTCCTGCTTTTCTCTTCCCATGTGCTTTACTGTACCCATTTGATACTGCAATTTGTTATGCTGGGTTTCTTAGATTTTTGCTTATTTATGTTTTGTGTCTCTGTTCTGTTGTTTAGTTTAGTGTCTACCCTGAAGTTTGTATTTAGAATCTCGTGTATAATATAGTCCATTCTCTGGCGGTCTCTTACTTGCTTGGCCTAGACTGATTTAGTCCCTTTGCTCTTCCCCTCCTAAATTATTATTTTCACTTCTTGTTCCAACTTGTGTTATGAGTTTGTAGTTAGAGTGATAAGATCATCTTTGCTTTGGTAGTTTCCTTACCTTTATCCTAATGCTATAGTTGAATATTTGCTATCCTGTTCTGGTTCTATTTATCTGTCTCCCCACCCTGTGGTTTGTGATCCCTTTCTCCCTTTTTTCTTTTTTTAGGTATGAGAGCCTTCTTGAGGATTTCTTGTAGTGGAGGACTTTTGGTTACAAATTCCCTTAACTTTTGTCTGTCTGGAAAAGATTTAATTTCTCCCTCATATCTGAAGGATATTCTTCCTGGATAGAGTATTCTTGGCTGAAGACTTTTATCTTTTAAAGCTTTGAATATGTCACTCCATTCTCTCCTAGCTTGTAATGTTTCTGCAGAGAAATCTGCTGAAAGTCTGATAGGGGCTCCTTTGTAGGTAATTCTCTTTTGTCGTGCAGCCCTGTGTATTCTTTCTTTGTCATTCCTTTTTGCCATTTTTACTACTATATGCCTTGCAGCGGGTCTTTTTACATTGACAAATCTAGGAGATCTGAAAGCTTCCTCTACACACATTTCTCCCTCAATCCCTAGATTTGGGAAGTTCTCTTCTATAATTTCATTAAGCACACTTTCTGCTCCATTTTCCTTTTCTACGTTCTTGGGAATTCCTATGATCCTTAAATTCTTTCTCCTCACTGAATCTGCTATCTCTCTAATACTTTCCTCATTCCTTTTAATCCTTAATTCTCTTTCCTCCTCTGTCTGGAGCCATTCAGCCTGTCTATCTCTGATTATGCTAATTTGCTCTTCTCTGGAGTCTACCCGGACATTCAGGGCATCTGTATTCTGTTTTATCTGGTTCATTGTGTTTTTCATCTCTAGTAATTCTGTTTGATTCTTCTTTATAATTTCAATCTCTTTTGTGAAGTAACTCCAGAACTCGGCTTGTTTCTCTATCTTTCTCTCTACCTCATTGAATTTTTTGATTATAGCTTCTCTGAACTCATTTTCATTTAGTTTACCTAATTCCAAGTCCTCAGGACTTAATTCTATGTTTTTATTGTTTTCCTTCTGGTCTGGGGCTCTTATAAATTGCTGGATGGTAGAGGAGGGGTTTTTTCTCATGGTGGTAGAATTCGGTTGCAGTTACTGCCTGTTGCCACTAGATGGGGATTGAGAGCCACATGTTCTGAGCTCTCTGCCTTCAGGCAAGATGTCGGCGCCCAGTGTGCTTTGCCGGGGCGGGGGCGGGGGCGGTTTCTCTCGCGCACGGATCTGGATTCGATCTACTCTGTTCTCTGGTCTCCGGGGGCCCTGCATTTATGGGGTCTCTGTGCACAGATTTCCCCCATCAGAGGGTTTCCACTGTACTGGTGGCGGGAGTCCTAGAGGATCCCCTGGTCGCATGGCCCCTCCCCAGCCCCTTCCCAGACCCACGCGGCCATCCCGGTTTCTAGAGGATGGAGCGATGTTCTCTCTTATCCCATTCCAGCTCCTCCGAGGCGGGCAGTAGGGCTCCGTCTTCTGTCTTTTGATACTGCAGGTCTCTGAGTCCTGTCATTAGGTTCATTAGTTGAAATTCAGGTTTGTTTTGTTTTGTTTTTTTTTCAGTCCTTTGTTGTACTTTGGAGGGGAGAGAGTCCCGGGTCAGCTCACCCCACCATTTTGCTCCCTTAAATTTCCTTCTTAAGACATCCTCTCAATTCAAAAAGGTCAAGCCTTGCCATTTTTTGAGAATGGCAGTTTCCTGAAATTGCTTTTGGATCCCAACTTAATTTTAAAAGCATTCTCAGAGAGTGGCATCACAAGATGGTGGAATAAGAATTCCCCTACTCCTATTTCCCCTTACCAACAACAACTTGACAACAATCCATGGACAAACACACCTTTGTGGGAGCTTTGGGATCCAGGCACATGGTGAAATCCTAGTGGATTCTAAGACTGAAGAGAGACAATTTAAAAAGGCAGACCCTCACCCAGGCAGATAATGCATATGGTCCCAGCTAAAGATATGTAAACAGCTCCATATCCCTGAGGACTCAGCTACAGCCCTGTTTGGCAATGATCCTTCTAAAAGCACCATATATCAAGGGGCCCAGGAGGACTCACATCCAGTCATGCCATAGGTAACAGTCCCAAATATGGACCCTGAAATACCCGTGAATTGGCCATGATCCAGGAGCACTTGTAGGTGAGCACACCAAACTTAGTTTGACTGTAGATTTTGAAACGTCCATGTAACTTGGCTCTAGCTTCTCCCAGCTGCAGTCTGAAAACAGTCCTACTGGCCTGTAACTATGCAGGACACACTCCCAATGCACTACCAAAGATCCAGAATGGGCCCTATACTCAGCTCCAGCACAGCATCCCCTCCCCCAGTCACAGTCCCAAGCAGTCCAGTTGGCCCTGGGACCTAGCAGGAAACACTGCTATCTGTGTTTAGGAGTCCAGAAAGGGCCCATATTAGATGCCAGCTACCATCCAACTGCAATCAACTAATAGTCCTTCTGGCAAAGGGATCCAGCAGGAGACTCTCCTTTCTTCATTCCCAGAGATCCTATAAGATCCCTATACTCAGCTTCAGCCTCTCCCAGCCCTAGTATATGAACAGTTCTGCTGGTGCAGGGACCCAGCAGGAAACATTCCAGAATATACCTAAGAAGATCCTGAAATGGCACAACACTTGGATCCAGTCACTCTAGCCATGGCCAGAGAGCTGTCTAGTCCACCCAGAGACCTGGCAGGAGACACATCCATCTATGTCTCTAGATCCAGGTCTGCAGACCTCAGTCTTGGTCATGGGCCCTGAAACAGCCCAGGGACTCATTTCCAACCACTCAAAGACATGGTCAGGGCCAGTCCTGTCCACATGGGAACTCACTCTGTGATCTGGCAGGAGGTCTCCTAGGAACGTGGTGGGAGTCATACCCATCCACATACCTAGTTATAGGCCCCTGTCTGAACAGTCAACTGTGGACCCTTAACTAGGCCCTTGTCCCAGTGTCACCTTACTAAACATGGTATTGGAGGCAGTCCAATACACCCAGGAACCAGACAGGATTCATGCCTGCCCAAAATCCTGGTAACAATCTTACCAACTGCACACTCCACTATAGACCCAGCAACAGCTTTGTAAACTGATTCCAACTCAGCATAATTAATTCTGGAGGTAATCCCATCAGCCCAGGAACTAACAGAAGATCTTTACCTGCAGAAATCTGTAGAAGTCTGTAGAGACAGAAAGAGGTGCTTGCTCTTTCAAATGCACAAACACCAACCCAAGGCTACACAAATTACAAAGAATCAGGCAACTATCACACCAGTAAATGAAACTAGTAAAGCTCCAGTAACTATCCACAAAGAAATAAAGATCTACAAATTGCTTTATAATAATTCAAAATAATCATCATAAAGAAACTCAGTGGAATACAAGAGAACACAGAGAGACAACCAAATAAAATCAGGAAAACATGCAAGCACAAAAAGAAGTAAGAAAGAAACAGAAGCCATTGGAAAGAACCAAACAGAAATCCTAGAACTTAAGAAAACAGTAACAGAAATGAAAATCTTAATAAAGGGATTCAACAGCAGGTTGCTCATGCAGAAGAAAGAATAAGTGAACTTTAATACTGTTGATTTGAAATTAGCAAGTTAAAGGAACAGACAGAAAAAACAATGAAAAAGAGAGAATAAAGCCAACGTGAATTATAGAACTTCATTAAGCAAATGAACATTCGCATCATGGGAGTCCCTGAAGGGGAAAACAGAGAGAAAGGAGTAGAAAGATTAATTAAAGAAATAATAGCTGAAAAGTTCACAAATCTTGAGAGAGATATGGACAGCAAGGAACAGAAAGCTCAAAGGACCCCAAGCAAAAATTACCATGGATAGAAAACTGAAAACTGGATAAAAAGAACCCCCACAACAAGGGCCAGTCCTGACTAAGGTGGAAGAAGTAGAAATTCCTGCTGGAGAGAAAAAAAGCCACCCTTGGGAGCAGCAGCATTTTTCAGCTGGCTAGGCAGGAGCCATCCTAAGATACACAGCCCATCCTGGAGGAATGAGGTCCAGAGCAGGGACAGATACTGCTATAAGCATCCTTCAGACTCAGCCCAACTGAGACAAGGGTCTTACTATCTGGCTTCACTGGCTATGAACTGCAGCAGGGAATACCCTCAGAAAAGCTATAAGAGGAAAGTCAAAAAGACCCGGGTCTCAAAGGGCCCACGCACAAACTCACCTGTCTCAGCAAATTGAAATCACCAGAGAGAAGGCTGACAGTCCTTTGGTGAAAAGAGACTCAACTGGTGGGCTCTGGGGGCTTCTTGGTGAGAGGGGAGACCTCTCCAAAGACTGAGATATTGGTGGGGGTGATTGTTCTGACCTAGTCCAGGCATGCTACACAGACCCTAGTAGATGCCATTGAGTTTCTTCCCCTGGCCTGTTGGCACAGGGGTCTGCCACACCCACTAGAGTGCAGATTTAATCCAGTTCAGCAGGGGCACACAGCCTGCCCTAGGGACAAGCCCCACCCAATAGCAAGGCCTCAGGCTACTTGTCAGCCTGCATTGACTGTGTGCCTTGATACTCTACAGGCAGGCGAGTGTGTCTGCCTCTGTGGGGCAGGGCCTGTGTGAGGACCAGGTGAACTGTGGGGGGGGGGGCATTGGTGGACAGGTGGGGGCCTCTGCAGTTGGGCACTGGGGTATGCTCCAGGGGGTTGGGAAGTGTGCATGGACCAGGACTGTGTTGACGGCATGTCTGGTCCTGTGGGAGGATGAGGCCTATCAGTAGCAGAAGAGCTGTGCTTCACAAATAGTCATAAAAAGGATCAGCCCCACCTTCCAAAGCCTGAAACCATTGAGTGTTCTCATGTCCAGGGTCAGCCCCACTCAGCACACTCCTAAGAGAACTGACAATAGCCTTGTAGGCCTCTGGCCTTCAGCAACCGTAAGCCCCTGAGCCTAGCAACCATCTACAGTGGGTACCTAACCAATTAACAGGAAAATTGCAACAGAGGTGTGCTGTCAGACCTTGTAGCCAATGGTGCTGAGGCTCCGCAAACTGGATTTACACACAGCTGGCCAGGGAAGGAGAGACTAGACTCCCTGGGTACCTGCATTAGGAGCAACTCTGCCACAACAGAAGGATACAAGCAACCCACAAAGGGGTCACTCCTGGATCATTTCAACTGGTGATGAGAGGAAAGCACACTGCTGGGCCTCAAAAGGGATATCTTACATAAGGCCACTTCTCCAAGGTCAGAAGACATAGCCAACTCACCTAATATGCAAAAATAAGCACAGAGAAAGATGCATAATGAGGAGACAAAGGAATACTTTCCAAGCAAGGGAACAGGACAAAACTGCAGAAAAAGAACTAAATGAAACAGAAATAAGCAACCTACTTGACAAAGAGTTTAAACAAAATCTCATAAGGATACGCACAGATATTGGGAGAAGACTAGATGAACACAATGAGCTCATCAACAAAGAACTGGAAAATATAAAAACTGAACCAATCAGAAATGAAGAATACAATACTGGAAATTAAAAATTCACTAGAGGGACTCAATAGCAGCGTAGAGGATACAGAAGAATGGATCAGTGAGCTAGAGGAGAGACTAGAGGAAATCACCCAAGCTGAACAGAAAAAAGAAAAAGGAATTAGACAGAATGAGAACAGTCTAGGAGCACTCTCGGACAATATCAAGCACACTATTATTCATATTATAGGCATCCCAGAAGGAGAAGAGAGAGACAAAGGGGCAGAAAATTTATTCTAAGAAATAATAGATGAAAATTTTCCTAACCTAAGGAAGGAAAAAGACATCCAAGTACAGAAAGCACAGAGAGCTCCAAACAAGCTAAGTTGAAAGAGGCCCACACCAAGACACATTATAATTAAAATGTCCAAAATTAAAGATAAAGAGAGAATCCTAAAAGCAGCAAGAGAAAGGCAACAAGTGACATACAAAGGAAAGCCCATAATGCTAGCAAGGGACTTCTCAGCCGAACCCTACAGGAAAGAAGAGAACGGCATGATGTATTTAAAGTGATAAAGGAAAAAACCTACAGGCAAGAATACCTTATCCATCAAGTTGTCATTCAGGATGGAAGGTGAGATAAAGACCTTCTCAGACAAGCAAAAATTAAAGGAGTTTATCACCAAGGAACCAGTTCTACAAGAAATGCTGAAAGGACTTATTTAAGAGGGAAAGCAATGACCACAAATAGGGATAAAAACATTATCAAAAAAAAAAAACCCAGGCAATAAAATCACTGGTAAAGGTACGGATATAGTAAAGGTAGCACATCAACCAACTGTGAAGACAATATGAAGATTAAATGACAAAAGAACCAAAATTACCTATTTCAATGATAAGAGGGTAATGGATAGACACAAACAAGAGATTATATATGATTTCAAAAACACAAAATGTGGGAAGAGGGGAGTGAAAAAGTCGAGCTTGTAGAAAGAGGTCGGGCTAAAGAGTCTATGAACTCGATATAGACTGTTATATACATAGAATATTAAATAGGATGCTCATGGTAATTACAAATCAGTAATCTATAGTAAGTAAGCAAATAAGTAAGACAAAAGAAATCAAACATACTACTAAAGAAAGCCATTCAAGCCACAAGGGAAGAGAGCAAGAGAAAAATAAAGGAACAGAGAAGAACTACTAAAACACCAAGAAAAAAATAACAAAATGGCAATAAATATATATTTATCAATAGCTACTTTAAATGTCAATGGACTAAATGCTCCAATCAAAATGCATAGGTGGCCAACTGGATAAAAAAATGATCCATATATATGATGTATCCAAGAGACACACTACAGACCTAAAGACACAAACTGAAAGTGAAAGGACGGAAAAAGATATTCCATGCAAATGGAAAAGAAAAGAAAGCAGGGGTAGCAATACTTATATCAGACAAAATAGACTTTAAAATAAAAACTGTAACAAGAGAGAAAGAAGGGAAGCTCTTAGTGTTAAAGGGAACAATCCAACAAGAATATATAACACTTCTAAATATCTATGCACTCAACATAGGAACACCTAAATATATAAAGCAATTATTAACAGACATAAAAGGGAGAATAGACAGTAACACAATAAGAGTAGGGGACTTTAAGAATCCACTTACACCAATGGATAGATCACCCAAACAAAAGATCAATAAGGAAACACTGGTTTTAAATGACGCATTTGACCAGACGGACTTAATGGATATATATAGAACGTTCCATCCAAAACCCACAAAATACACCATCTTTTCAAATGCACATGGGACATTTTCCAGGATTGATCCCAAAACAAGTACCAATAAATTTAAGAAGACTGGAATAATACCATGAATCTTTTCTGAGCACAAAGGTATGAAACTGGAAAGCAACTACAGGAAGCAAACAAGAACAGACACAAAAATGTGGAGATTCAATAAAACGCTACTGAACAATGATTGGGTCAATGAAGAAATCTAAAGAGAAAAAAATTCCTGGAGACAAATGAAAATGAAAATACAACATGCCAAAATCTATGAGATACAGCAAAAGCGGTTCTAAGAAGGAAGTTTATAGCAATTCAGGCCTACCTTAACAAAGAAGAAAAATCACAAATAAACAATCTAACAGCACATCGAAAGGTACTGGAAAAAGAAGAACAAACAAAGCCCAAACTCAGCAGAAGGAAGGAAATAATAAAAATCAGAGCAAAATAAACGACTAAAAAAAATAGAAAAAATTAACGAAACCAAGAACTGGTTGTTTGAAAAGATAAACGAAACTGACAATCCCTTAGATAGACTCCCCAAGCAAAAAAGAGAGAACGCTCAAATAAATAAAATGAGAAATGAAAAAGGAGAAATTAAAATGGACACCTCAGAAAGACAAAAGATAATAGAATACTATGAAAACCCATATGCCAACAAATTGGATAATCTAGAAGAAATGGATAAATTCTTAGAAACGTACAACCTTCCAAGACTGGACCAAGAAAAAGTAGAAAATTTGAATAGACCAATTACTACTAAGGAGATGGAAACAGCAATCAGAAACCTCCCAAAAAGTAAAAGTACAGGACCAGATGGCTTCCCTGGTGAATTTTACCAAACTTTCAAAGAAGGCTTAATACATATCCTTCTCAAACTCCTCCAAAAAATTGAAGAGGAGGGAAAGACTTCCTAACTCATTCTACGAAGCCAACATTATCCTGATAGCACAACCGGACAAGAAGAACACAAAAAAAGAAAATTACAGGCCAATATCACTGATGAACAGACGTGCAAAACTCCTCAGCAAAATACTAGCAAATCGAATACAATAATTCATTAAAAAGATCATACATCATAATCAAGTGGGTTTCATTCCAGTGATGCAGGGATGGTTCAACATCTGCAAATCTGTCAAAGTGATACACCACATTAACAAAATGAAGAATAAAAATCACATGATCATCTCAATAGATGCAGAGAAAGCATTTGACAAGATACAGCATCCATTTGTGATAAAAACTCTAAATAAAATGGGTATAGAAGCAAAATACCTCAACACAATAAAGCCCATATATAACAAACCCACAAGAAATATTCTCAATGGAGAAAAACTGAAAGCTATCCCTCTAATAACAGAAACCAGACAAGGATGCCCACTGTCACCACTGTTATTTCACATAGTATTGGAAGTCCTAGCCAGAGTAATCAGGCAAGAAAAAGAAATAAAAGGGATCCACATTAGAAAAGAAGAAGTGAAACTGCCACTCTGTGCAGACAACATGATTTTATATCAAGAAAACTCTAAGGAATTCACTAAAAAACTTTTAGAAATAATAAATGAATACACTCAAGTTGCAGGATACAAAATCAATGAACAAAAATTGGTTGGTTTCTACACACTAACAACGAAGTAGAAGAAAGAGAAATTAAGAATACAATCCCATTTACAATTGCAACAAAAAGAATAAAATACCTTGGAATAAACTTAACCAAAGTGGTGAAAGTTCTGTACAGCAAAAACTATAAAACATTGTTGAAAGAAATTGAAGAAGACACAAAGAAATGGAAATATCTTCCGTGCTCTTGGATTGGAAGAATTAACATAATTAAAATATCCACACTTCCTAAAGCAATCTATAGATTCAATGCAATCCCTATCAAAGTTCCAATATTTTTCACAGAAATAGAACAAAGAATCCTAAAATTTATATGGAACAACAAAGACCCCAAATAGCCAAATGATTCTTGAGAAAAAAGAACAAAGCTGGAGGTATCACACTCCCTGATTTCAAAATATACTACAAAGCCATAGTAACCAAAACTGCATGTTACTGGCACAAAAACAGACAGACAGATCAAGGGAACAGAATTGAGTGCCCAGAAATAATCCAACACATTTCTGGACAGCTAATATTCAAAAAGGGAGCCAAGAGCACATGATGGAGAAAGGAGAGTTTCTTCAATAAATGGTGTTGGGAAAACTGCAGCCACATGCAAAAGATTGAAAGTAGACAATTAAAGACTTGAATGTTAAGACCCAAAACCATGAAAGTTCTAGAGGAAAACATAGGCAGTATGCTATTTGACATCCATCTTAGCAGCATATTTTCAAGTACCAGGTCCGACTGCGCAAGGGAAACAAAAGAAAAAATGAACAAGCACAAATACATCAAACTAAAAACCTTCTGCCAAGCAAAGGAAATCATCAACAAAACAAAAAGACAAGCAAACAATTAAGAGAAGATATTTGCAAACTATATATCAGATAAAGGGTTACTATCCAAAATATACAAAGAACTCATACAGCTCAACAACAAAGAAACCAACAACCCAATTAAAAAATGGGCAAAAGATCTGAACAGAGATTTCTCCAAAGAAGATATATGGATGGCCAACAGACATATGAAAAGATGCTCAACATCATTAGTATCAGGGAAATGCAAATGAAAACTACAATGAGATATCACATCACTCTGGTCAGAATAGTTATAATTAACAAGACAGGAATCAACAGGTATTGGAGAGGATGAGGAGAGAAGGGAACCTTCATACACTGCTGGTGGGAGTGAAAACTGGTGCAGCCACTATGGAAAGCAGTACAAAGTATCCTCAGAAAATTAAGAATACATCCTCCATATGATCCAGCTATCCCACTGCTGGGTGTTAATCCAAAGAACTTGAAAACACAAATGCATAAAGGTACATGCACCCCTATGTTCACTGCAGCATTATTCACAACAACCAAGACTTGGAAGCAACCAAGGTGACCATTAAGGGACAGATGGATAAAGAAAATGTGGTATATATACACCATGGAAGACTACTCAGCCATAAGAAATGATGAAATCCAGCCATTTGTGACAACATGAATGGACCTTGAGGGTATTATTCTGAGTGAAATAAGTCAGAAGGAGAAAGTCAAATACTGTATGATCTCACTTATAACTAGAAGATAAAAACAACGATAAACACACACATAGCAATGGAGATTGGACTGGTGGTTACCACAGGGGGAGAGGGGAGGGCAAAAGGGGTGATTAGGCTTACATGTGAGGTGATGGACTATAATTAGTTTTTGGGTGGTGAACATAATATAATCTACACAGAATTCGAAATATACTATGATGTACATCTGAAAGCTATATAATGATATAATCCAATGTTATTGCAATAAAATTTTTAAAAATGGCAAAAAAACCCTTAAAGCAAACATTGACAGAGTAAGGGAGAATCAGACAGCAGTACAGCAGTAGGGGACTTCAATACCCTACTTTCAACACTGGATAGATCAACCAGAAAGAAAATCACTAAGAAAATAGTGGACCTGAATAACACTATAGACCAAACAGACCTTAAAGATATATATAGAACATTATGCCAATAGATACAAAATACACCTTCTTGTCATGCACACAGGGAACATTCTCCAGGAGAGAATATATGTTTTTCCACAAAGAAATTTTTAAGAAACTTAAGAAGATTAAAATAATATCTAGTATCTTTTGCAACAACAGTGGTATGAAACTAGAAACCAATAACAGAAGGAAAACTGGAAAATTCACAAAATGTGTAAATTAAACATCACACTCCTGAACAACCAATGGATCAAAGAAGAAATAAAAGAGAAATAAGAAAGTATCTTGAAATAAATAAAAACAAAATAACACCATATCAAAACATATGAGACACAGCAAAAGGAGTTCTGAGAGGTAAGTTTATAGTAATAAGTGCCTACCTTAGAAAAATAAAGATCTCAAATAAACAACCTGACTTTACACCTAAAGGAATTAGAAAAGGAAAAACAAACTAAGGAGTGGAGTTAGTAGAAGGAAGGAAATAAAGATTAGAATGGAAATAAATGAAACAGAAAACAGGGAGACAGTCAGAAAAAATTAAAGAAACTGAGAGTTGGTTCTTTGAGAAGATAAACAAAATGGCAAACCTTTAGCTGAACTGATCAAGAAAAAATGAGACAAAACTCAATAAAGGAAAATTATGAATTAAGGAGGGGAGACTAAAACTGATACCACAGAAATACGAAGGATTGTAAGAGGCTACTATGAACAACTGTATGCCAACAAATTGCATAACTTAGAAGAAATGAATAAATTCCTGGAAACAGACAACATAGCAAGACTGAATCATAAAGAAATGGAAAACTTGAACAGACCAATCACAACTAAAGAGATTGAATTTGTTAGCAAACCTCCTAACAAAGAAAAGCCCAGGACCAGACAGTTTCAAAAGTAAATTTTATGAAATATTTAAAGACTTGATACTAATCTTTCTCAAACTCTTCCAAAAACTTATAGAGCAGGGAATACTCCCAAACTCATTTTACAAGGCCAGCATTACCCTGATACCAAAGACAGATAAAGACACTACAGGAAAAGAAAATTACAGGCCAATATCCCAGATAAATACAGACACAAAAATTCTCAACAAAACAGTAGCACACCAAATCCAACAGCACATTGAAAGGATCATACACCATGATCACATGGGATTTATCCCTGGGATGAAAGGATGACTCAACATACAGAAATCAATAAATGTGATATACCCCATTAATAGAATTAAGGGTAAAAATCATATAATTCTCTGAAGAAATGAAGAAAAAAATTTGATAAAATTCAACACCCTTTTATGATAAAAGCTCACAACTATTTGGGTATAGAAAGAACATACCTCAACATAGTAAAGGCCATGCATAAGAATCCTTTGCTAACATCATACTTAGTAGACTAAATTTGAAAGTTTCCCTTTAAGATCAGGAACAAGACAAAGATGTGCCCTCTTACCATTCTTATTCAATATAGTACTGGAAGCCCTAGCCAGAGCAATTAGGCAAGATAAAGAAATAAAAGGAATTATGGGGCCGGCTGTGTGGCCAAGTGGTTAAGTTTGTATACTCTGCTATGCTGGCCCAGGGTTTCGCCAGTTTGGATCCTGGGCGCAGAGATGGCACCCCTCACCAGGCCACGTTGAGGTGGCATCCCACATGCCACAACTAGAAGAATCTGCAACTAAGATGTACAACTATGTACAAAGGCGGTTTGGGGAGATAAAGCAGGAAAAAAACAAAACAAAACAAAGATTGGCAACAGCTGTTAGCTCAGGTGCCAATCTTTAAAAACAAAACAAACAAATAAAAAGAAATAAAAGGAATTCAAGTCAGAAAGGAAGAAAATTCTTTGTAGATGACATGATCTTATATTCATAAAATCCTAAAGAAGCCACAAAAAAACTGTTAGAATTGATAAATTCAGTCGAGTTGGAGGATACAAAATCAAACCATAAAAATCATTTGCATTTATATACATTTACAATGAAAGATATGAAAAAGAAACTTTAAACATCCCATTTATAATAGTACCAAAAACAATAAAATACTTAGGAATAAATTTAACCAAGGAGGTGAAAGACCTGTACACAGTAAACTATAAGACATTAAAGAAAGAAACTGAACGAGACACAAATAAATGAAAAGATATCCTGTGTTCATGGATCAGAAAAATTAAGATTGTTACAATAACTGTACTATCAAAGCAACCTATAGATTCAATGCAATCTTTATCAGAATTCCAATGGTATTTTTCATAAAAACAAAAAGCAATACTAAAATTCATATGGAGCTACAAAAGACCCCAAATAAACAAAGCAATCTTGAGAAAGAAGTACAAAGCTGGGGCATAATACTTCCTGATTTCAAACTATGCTACAAAGCTATACTAATCAAAACCATATGGTATTGGCCTTAAAACAGACAAACGAAAGGACAGAATTGAGAGACCAGATATAAAATCACACATGTGTAGTCAACTAACCTTTGACAAGGGTGCCAAGAACACACAATGGGGAAAGGATGATCTCTTCATTGAACGATGTTGGGAAAACTGAGTATCCACATGCAAAGGAATGAAACTGGACCCTTATACTACACCATAAACACAAATTAACTCAAAATGGATTAAATACTTAAATGTGAGACCTAAAATCGTAAAACTCCTAGAAGACAACATCTTTGATAACGTCTTGGCAATGACTTTTTCGATATAACACCAAAAGCACAAGCAACAAAAGCAAAAATAAACAAGTGGGACGACTACATCAAACTAAAAAGTTTCTGCACAGCAAAGGAAACAGCTAATAAAATAAAAAGGCAACCTATGGAATGGGATAAAATATTTGCAAACTGTACATCTGATAAGGGGTTAATATTAAAAATATGTAAAGAACTCACTTACCTCAACAGGAAAAAAACCCCGAATAGTCTGATTTAAAAATTAGCAAAGAACCTTAATACACCTTTTCCCAAAGAAGATATTCAAATGGCCAACAGGTACATGAAAGGGTGCTCAAGATGACGAATCACCGGGGAAATGCAAATCAAAACCACAATAAGATAGCACCTCAAACCTGTTAGAATGGTTATTATCAAAAGATAAGAGATATCAAGTGCTGGCAAGGTTGTGCAGTAAAGGGAACCCTTGTGCACTTTCTTTTTTTTGAGGAAGATTAGCCCTGAGCTAACACCTGCTGCCAATCCTCCTCTTTTTGTTGAGGAAGACTTGCCCTGAGCTAACATCCATGCCCATCTTCCTCCACTTAATATGTGGGATGCCTTCCACAGCATGGCTTGCCAAGTGGTGCCATGTCCACACCCGGGATCCGAACCGGTGAACCCCGGGCCACCAAAGCAGAGCATGCGCACTTAATGCTGCACCGCCAGGCCGGCCCCCTTGTGAACATTTGGTGGGAATGTAAATTGGTACGGCCACTATAGAAGAGAGAATAGAGGTACCTCAAAACATTAAAAATAGAACTACTATTGATCAAGGAATCTCCTTTCTGGGCTTATATCTGACGGATATAAAATCAGTATCTTTAAGAGATTTATGCACCTACATGTTCATTGCAGCATTACTCACAATAGCTAAGACATGGAAACAACCTAAGTGTCCATCAATGGATAAATATATTTTAAAAATGTAGTGTATGTACACAATGGAATAATATTCAGCCATAAAAAAGAAGGAAATTCTGCCATTTGCAATAACATGGATGAAGTTTGAGGGCATTAAGCTAAGTGAAATAAGTTAAACAAGAGAAAGATAAATACTATACGATATTACTTATATGTGGAAAGTAAAAAACCCAATCTCATCAAAACAAAGCAGATTCTTGGTTGCCAGGGGCCGCTAGGTGGGGTAAATGGGAAGATGTTGGTCGAGGGTACTAGTTTTCAACTATAAAATGAATAAGTCTGGAGATATAATGTACAGCATGTTGACTATAGTTAACAACAATGTATTATATACTTTAAAGTCGCTAAGATAGCACATAGTTCCCACTATGTGAAGTGGTGAATGTGTAAACTAAACTTACGTGGTAATGACTTCACAATATACACTTAGATCAAATCATTATGTTGTACACCTTAAACTTACACAATGTTGTATGTCATATCTCACTAAAGTTGGGGAAAATTTTTTAAAAATATAAAAGCATACTCCTCCAATCTTTCAGATGTTTGCCATTTACTTTGTTCAGGAATTTCTTTTTATGCTAGATTCCAGTGAATTGTGCTGGATGTGGGGTAATTATTCAGGAACTCTTTAAATGCTTTCAATAAAGAGGCACAGAATTATTGTAACAATAATTGCATGACTTATAAAGGAACAGAGGACTTCACTAGAAGACAGTGAAGAGAATTTAGCCAACACAAAGAACTAATTTAACTTCGGGATCCCATGTAAGATAGGGTGTTAGAAAATAAGACCTGAAGTGTTGCTCCAGGTATATGTTGATCAGAGAGAAATCTCAGTGGGTATAAGAAAGATTTGTAATGAGATATAAAAATGGGAAGTCAAGTTCAAGAGAAGAAGCATCTGGCACTACATACATGTGAGTCCTGGAAATGATAAATTACTGAATGGACTGAAGTGTGACAGTGGGTCCAATGTTGCTTGGACATGATATAATGGGAAGGAGTGAATATGCTATATGACATGTTTTCCATCTCCCTGAAATAAGGGTTTCAAGAAAGTTAATCTGAGCTATTCTAAAATACAGATTGCCTCTTACCTTGCAATCACTTGTGCAGCATTCCCCAGAACCACAGTCTTTACCCTTTTGCAACGAACACGTTCTAGGATCACAGCAGGATTTATGAGTACAATTCTGAAAACAAATGCTGTGTTAATCATGCATGATTGGGTACCATCAAATAAAACTGCAACACAGAATTTCTTTCAAAGTATGATGCTTTTCGTAAATTCATAGTTTCAGTGATCCTGTTCTTTATATAAGAATTATAGAAATCAACACCTCATTCACTAGTTTGTAAAAGAAATGTGTTGTTTCACTACACTCCATATAACTTGAACAATATTAAAATACTACTGTGGAGTCAAAATCGTAGAGGAAATAGTTCATAGATACCTTGTTACCTACTATTCTCTTCAAACATCTTCTTATATTCTTGCTTTTATAATAAATTATATAAGCCAAATCTATTCACATGTAGAACTTCTCTGATGTGAAACTGTCAAAAGCAACATTCAGACTCTGGGCTTCTCTCTCTGAAACGGCAAAATCTCAAACCTCAACCCAGAAAAAGTGGTCCAGAAGCTAGTCTGGTCTATCCAGACCTGGTTTCACTGGGATCGTGGCCCCAAACTTACTTTTGATCTTCTAAGAGTCAGGGCCTTCAATCAGCTTTTCTACTCTTAAATAGCAAGTTTGTTCTAAATTATGCAGTTTACCAACATCAGAAGTTTGAGTTTTCTGGTGTTTTGTTATTGGCATTTTTTGCTGGTATTTTCAGTAAACAGCTTGACCATAGGCAGCAGTATTATACTTTTAAAAAGTTTTTATTTCATATATTGACTCATGCACTCAAAGTTTAAACATTCTTTTGTTAGCTTTTTTTTCATACTGTTTCTTTTAATCAAATGCT
>NC_060288.1:4812970-4813436 GCF_021613505.1 Equus quagga | reverse complement strand
TTTAGTACTTTTTCTGAGGATTTATCCTGTTCCCTTATTTGGAGTATATGCCTTTGTCTCCACATTTTCCCTGGTTTTCTGTGCTTATATCTATGTATTAGGTAGATCAGCTACATATCTCAATCTTGGAAATGTGTCCTTTGGTAAGAGATGCCTTATGAGGCCCAGCAACATGCTTCCCTCTTATCTCCCTTCCAAATGTTCCAGGAGTGTCCTGTGTGTGGGCTACATGTGTCCTTCTTTTGTGATGGGGTTGCTCTTGTTATGTGTACATGGGTAGGCTAGGCTAGCCCCTCAGCTGCTGGTTGTGAGGCTCAGCCACATGTGGCTGCTACAGTCACCTCAGTCACTTTATTGGGTGGAGCAAACTCTTGCACTGTTGCTTGCAAGGCCCCCAGTGTGACTGGTTGCTAGGCTCATGGGCTCACAATTGCTGCAGGCCTCTGGTGAGGCTCCTTGTGGTACA
>NC_060288.1:4807833-4812960 GCF_021613505.1 Equus quagga | reverse complement strand
GGAGTGAGGGCTGTTCGCACTTTGGTAGCACCTCAGCATCCAACTGAAACACTAGAAAGAATATGATTTAAGAGTAAAGACTATGCCCTAGACCAGGAGGTGACAAACCTTTTCTGTAAAGGGTCAGATAATAAATATTCTAGGCTTATATGTAATATACTCCATTGCAACTACTCAGCTCTGCCATTGTAGTGCAAAAGCAGCCATAAACAATATTCAAACCAATAAACCTGGCCATATTTCAATAAAATTTTACTTACAAAACAAGCAGCCAGCCAAATTTGGTCTATGAATTGTTATTGGCTGACCTCTGCCTTATACTAAAATCTACTCTATATCAATTTTAACAGAGCCTAAATTCAAGTTCTGACAAGATACCCAGAGGAGAATGAGTTTGAAAGTTCAGTCTCAACAATTTAGAGGGATTCTGAAATATCTTGAGTTTTCCATAGAGTCACACTAAGAAAGTATAAAACCAAGCATATAAATTTCAACATGATTAGCCAATAAATGAATTACCTGGTAGAAAAAGAATCAATGATTTTCAGAGGAAGGTAGGGGAATCCACACTTTCTATTCTGTTATCAACAATATCCAATATGCTAATAATAATAATAATGGACATATAAAGAAATAAGAAAATGTGATCTATAGTCAATAAGAAAAGCAGCTAATAGAAATCAACACTGAGATGGCCTGGGTATTCGGTTTGGCATACTGATAGTTAAAAGGAGTCACTACAAATATACTTAAACAATTAAAGAATAATGTTTAAACAAGTCAGAGAAATTACTGTCTTACAATTCTAGAGCAAAGAAAACTAACTGTAAATAGAAATCAGATCAGTGGTTGTCTGTGGCAAGAGAGGAAAGTAGAAGGAGAGCCAAGGGTCACAAAGAAACTTTCTGTGGAGATGGAAATGTTGCATAGCCTCACTGACACTGTGGTTCAGAGATTTATATATGTTTGTCAAAAGTCATAAACTCATACACTTAAAGTGTATGAATTTCATTGTGGACAAATCATACCTCAATAAAGTTGATTTTTTATAAAGCATGTAAATAAAACACTCAAAAAGATGGTGAAATAATATTCTCTGAGAAATGATTTATCAAGGGGAGAAGAAATAAATTTAATTATCTACTTTGTTCCTTTACAAAAATTGAGGATATCATGGATTCCATAATCAAAGGATAAAGTGAAATAATGACAAAATATACTGAGCTGATTAAGTCATTATTGGCAACATATTTACTGAGCAATTTTCTAGGTAACTGGTATGTAGTAAAAAGTAGACCAAGTACCTGTTGAGGGCAAAAAGTATGAACATCAGAAAATAAATATGTGAAATAAGTCAGATAGTTATTGGAATGATGAAGAAAAATAAAACAACATAACATACAAGGGAATAAAAGATACTATTTTAGAAGAGAAGGCATTTATTTTTTAAAAAATACTGTAGCTAACATCATACTTATCATGAAAAACTGAACGCTTTTCCCATAAGATTGGTAACAAGGCAAGAATATCCACTTTCACCACATCAATTCACATTGGACTGAAGTTATTTCAAGTGCAATTAAGCAAGAAAAAGGAATTACATGCAAATAGATAGAAAGGAAAAAATAAAACTGTTCTTATTCATGCATGACAAGATCTTGTTTGTAGAAGATCTTAAGGAATCAACAAACGAAATCTGGAACTTCTAATGAGTTTAGCAAGTTTGCAGCACAGAAAGTTCACATACAAAAATCAATTATATTTCTATGTACTAGCAATGAAGAATCTTAAAATGAAATTAAGAAAACAATTCTATCCATAAGAGCAAAAGAAAATAATAAAATGCTTCAGTATAAATTTAACAAAACAAGTACAAATCCTGTAAACTGTAAAATAATGTACATTGCTGAGAAAAATTTTAAAATACCTAAGTAATTAAGACATATGCCATATTCAAGTATCAAAAGACCCAATATTGTTAAGATGCTGATTCTCCCAAAATTTAATTATACAATTGTTTGATAATGCAATATTTATCAAAATCACAGGAGTTTTCATAAAAATTGGAAAGCTGATAATAAAATGTATATGAAAATGCAAAGGACCTAGAACAGCCAAAACTATTTTGGAAAAGATGAAAAAATGTGAGGATTTGCACTACCTGATTTCAAAATTCAATATAAAGCTACAGTAATAAAGACAGTACGCTTTTCCATAAGGGTAGGCATACAGGTTAATGACACAAAATAGAGATTCCAATAAAAATCCACGCATTTATGTTCCTTCTATTTTTTGACAAAGTTGCCTAAGGCAATTAAGCGGGGGAAAGGATGAGTCTTTTCAACAAGAGGTATTGGAATACTTGGAAATCCGCATAGCCAAAATAAAAATAAACTTAAGTATACACAATAAACTAAAAATGGATCATAAAACTGCATATAACAGCTATAAAACCATGATGCATAAAAGAAAACAACTGATAAACTGTACGTCATCAAAAGTAAAAACATTGTCTAAAAAAGGCACTATATGGAGGAAATATTTGGAAGTAGTGTACCTGATAAAGGACTCACAGCAAGAATATATAAATAATTCTTACAACTCAATAAGAGCATGAAAATCTCAATCTTTATTTACAAAAACGAACAAAAGTTTTGAATAGGCTCTTCACCAAAGAAGATATACAAAACTATTAAACATGAAAAGATGTTCAATATCATTAGCCTCTAGGGAAACGCAGATTAAAACCAATATGAGATAAAACTACATATCCACTAAAATGATTCAGATTAAACATACTGAGCATACAAAGTCTTGGTGCTAATGTGAAACCACCAGGACTGGCTATATAATTTGTGGGAAACAATGAAAAATGGAAATCCAGGGCCCCTTGCTTATAAAGTAGGGGGAAAGTATTATTTATGATACTAAAATAAAAAGTTTTTTCCTTTCTTCAGCAATTTTTCTCTCTCAATGGGTCATAGTATCATTTATTTGCAATTTAATGTATTTCAAGATAAAAATTTTTAATTTAAATTATTAACACGAATTGTACTATTCATCCTTATACTGAACGATGCAGTTTTAAATGCAAATACCAAAGCATTTAACTTATCAGAATCACTAAAACTATATAACTCACATCATCTGTCCCTAGAGGGTACCTTCAATCCAGCCAGAAGAGAAAAATACAAGCCAGACTCTGGAAGGTTAGGAAGGAAGAAGAGTGTTTGCCTAGGGTTGAAGAGGCCTGGGGGAGTGTCGGGCCTATTTTGGCGTGTGTTCCATCTGCACTTGAAAAGAATGTGTATTCTGAAGTAGTTGGGCACAGTGTTCTATAACTGTCATTTACTTTAGTTTGGTTAACAGAAGTGTAAAAGTTCCTGATGAAAATATTTTTAAAAAGGAATATATACATTTAACAAAGAACACTGTCTTACACTGCATCTGGTGACATTGTGCAAATATCTCCTGAACAATAGCAGCCGTCAGCATCGTCATAACTCAACCCCAGATTAAAGCCGAGCAACTGCACAACACTGACAGTGTACGACTCCAAGGACAAGCCCTCGGGATACTAAATATAAGGAAAATTTAAAAAAAAGAGTTAGCTAAGAATCCTATCCAGTTATAAAGAAGACAATATTTACTATAATCAAACATTAGTACATAAAAGTTATGTTTAACTTATGATTGCATCTAAGACACCTTGTAGATACAACTGGAGTAGAGTTATATAGGCATTTGGATGTTAGACATTAAACACAGATGAGTAAACACAACACTTTAATTTTCAAATACTTAATGACAATACCAGCTATCTTAGCAAATCTAATAGAGTCTTAAATCTCACATTGTATTGCTTCTTTGAATTATTTTAAACAAAATACCTTTAATCTTTTATTTTAATAATCAATTCTACATTCTCTTAATAGTAGGCAGCCTCTAAAATGGATGCCAATGACCCCTGCCTTCTCATTTGTAGGTCTTCACATAGTCCCACTCCATTGAGTGGAAGGTGGACTTGCCTCTCATCAACTGAATATAGAAGAAGTGATGGCTCATCATTTCCAAGATAGGTTATAAAAAAGGCTGACCTCTTGGATTCTGTGTCTCACTCTCTGTTGCTCTTTCTGGGGGAAGCCAGTTACTATGTCATCAAGTAGGCCTACGGAGAGGTCCACATGGGTGAACTTGGACAGATTTTCTAAAGTCAGCCAACAGCCACAAGACTGAGCTTGGAAGCAAATCCTCACATGCTAACCCTTGAGGTAAATAAAGACTCATTATATATGAGGCCCTTTTGTTATGTCTCCCTTATCTTTATAATTTTTTTTTATCTTGCCCTATCTCATAAGGGCTGGAGGCCAGATCCAATTTGCATACTCTCCTGAGATCTGCTAACCATAGATTTTCCCATGGCCTAGGCAGCAGCTAATCTGATATGAGACCCATTTGAGCCTAAACTCCCACCATCACAGAAATAAAACCATCAAGTGCAGCTGCGTGACAGTGGCCCAGCAGCATGGGTTACAAACAGCAAGCTCAGGAAATACACTAGAATCTCTAATGTCAAAGTAAGAAAACCAATAAATTTCCTCCATTCAATTTGTGCCATAGGAGAGGCAGTCCTTGAGCAGGCCTAGGGTGGAGGTTTTAGAGTCTGAGGTGAAGACATCTTAATGACTGTTGGTCTCATTGTAATTGGTCTAGGTTCTTTCATTGGTTTGCAGTCTGAAGGTCCAATCCTCCAAGTAAGTCATTGCTTCAACCAGACAATGGCAAATGCTGAGGCCCACGTGCCACTGAGTTTGGCTTACACAAATCTTACAACCCAAAGACCTCACCAGCTTGCCTGTCACCAAGCAAACTAACAACTGTGACAAAGGGCCCATAGTAACTGGCTAAATTAAAGGGTCTGTATACAGCTTATTCTGTACCCCCAACCTCAGACATAGACACTTTAAATGACAAACAATCTGACACCCTGACACCCTGATTAACAATGTACACCCAAATGAAGTCATACAATTTAAAATGTATTTATAGAAGAACCCTTCTCATCATCTAACAGGGCAAAATCTGAAACTGTTGGGTGCTTTTAGATCCAATCATGCCTCATTTGGG
>NC_060288.1:4807466-4807823 GCF_021613505.1 Equus quagga | reverse complement strand
TTTTTCATAAATGAAGTAAAATAAAGACATTGTTAAATAAATGAAAGCTGAGAGAATTCAATGTCAGCAGATTTTACACTATAAAACATAGTTAAGCAAATTTTTCAGAATGAAGAGACATGATTCCAGATAGAAATTTGGATCTGCACAAAGATTGCAGAGTGCTCCAAATTGCAAATGAGTAGAGAGATATACAATACTATTTTTTTTTTCTTTTCCTAACTGCTTTGAAGGGCATTTGACAATTTAAATGGGGAAAAAGCTTAACTGTATTTATTATGGGGATTATATATATGTAGTTGTAAATATATGAAAATTTAACAAAAAAGGAAAGGTGTAAATGGTATTATACTGTTG
>NC_060288.1:4805676-4807456 GCF_021613505.1 Equus quagga | reverse complement strand
AAGTAAGTTAAATAAGGAAACAAAAGAAGCAGTAAAACTGTCTTTGTTCAGAGACAGCTTGATGATGTATATCAAAAATCTAAAGGAATATCAAAAAATAATAGGCAGTGATGTCATCAACATGGTGACATAGGTCATTCCTGACTTCAGTTCCCCTCAAAAGAAGATCAAATAAAAACTATCCATAGACAAGACACCACTGTGAAAATCCCAGAACCTGGGGTGAGACTGAATCACTCTCCTAGAACACAGACTGAGATGGACCACCTTAGAAGGCTAAGAGGAGTGGCTACACAATGACCACATCAACTTCCACAGGCACCACACCAGGATGGCCCCCTTGGCCTACAACTTCTCCAGTGAGAAGAGAGCCCAAGGTGGGCTTCCAGCTCCCACAGAAATTTAGGACACTTCCTAGGAGGCCCACACAGGTCTCATCTCATGGGGTTCACTGGAGGAATCCGTGGAACTTGACTACTAGGGATTAGATGGAGATGGAGAAGGGGGACAGGGCTCATAGCAACCAGTGCTCAGATCTTGGCAGACCACATTCCCGCTTGCAGTGGCGCCTGAGCAGAGATCCTACCCAGTAGCTCTGCCCATCTGCAGAGCTGAGCCAGTGGCCCAGTCTGGCCAGGGAATTCTGGCAGTGGTGCCTGATTTGGGTCCCCAGGAAACAAGCCAAACCATACAAGCCATGGAGTCCATTCTACAGACTCACTCTGGCAGGGAAGCAAATGCAAAGCCCTGCTTAACTGATGAGTATAGCCTCCAGTCCTGCCTGACCAAGAAGCCTAGCCAGAGAACCCAGGCAGCCAGGGAACCTTCCAACAACCATGCGTGGGCAGAGAGCCAAGCCAGCAATCCTGCCCAACTGTTAAGCATAGCCTCTGGCCCTGTCTAACAAGAAGGCCTGAACAGTGACCCCAGACATCCCTGAAACCCAGACTATGGTACCACCCAGCTACAAAATCCAGGCCACAGCCCTGCCCCACAGCAGAGCCTAGCCTGTGGCCCTGCCTGATTGCTGAACAAAGCTTGCAGCTTCACCCAGGAAGGGAGCCCAGCCAGTGACCCTGCCCAATGGTGGAGCATAGCCTGAAGCCCTACCCACTGAAAGACTCTGGACCGTAACTCTGCCCAACTAAAGGGTGCAGTCTCTAGCCCCACCCAACAGTGAGATACAGCTGTAGGCCCATCCTGACCAGAGAGATTGGCCAGTGACATTGCCCAACAGCAGAGTGCAGCCAGCTGCCTACCTGATCACAAAACCTAGCCTGGTACCCTGAAAACATGGGAGCACAGCCTGTGGCCTCACCAGATTGCAGAGCACATCCTGAGGTCTTGTCCACCCACAAAGCCCTGCTTGCAGCCCCTTCTAAACACAGACTCCAGCCAGCAGCGCTATCTAGTTGGTGAGCACATCCTTAGAAGACATTCAACCAGGAGCCCAGTGGAGCCAAGCCCATGGCCCTGTCCAATCAAAGAATCTAATCAGTGGCACCACTCTGGAAGAGACAACAGCCTGCAACGTTCCCCTACCAGAAGTGACTGCAGAACCCAGTTAGTGAAGGCCCCACCTGACCATGGAGCACAGCTAGCAGCCCAACCCCCAATCAGGGAGCATATGCAGTGGACCCACTTGAATGAAGAACCCAGCCAACAGGCCCACACGACTGCAGTGCCCAGTCAGTGGCAGGTTTACTGACCACACAGCACAGGTAGTGGCCTCACACAAATAGAGACCCCAATAGCAAGCCCCACCCACCTATGACACTAC
>NC_060288.1:4798101-4805666 GCF_021613505.1 Equus quagga | reverse complement strand
TCTTTTCCTTTACAAATTTTTATTATGAAAATGCCAATCAAAATTAAAGTCTGAAGAATGGCACCAGGAAAACACAAATACTAACCCACTTATATTCAATAATTCTTATTATCTTCAAGACCTGAACCA
Organism: Equus quagga; assembly: GCF_021613505.1. Classification (NCBI taxonomy): domain Eukaryota; kingdom Metazoa; phylum Chordata; class Mammalia; order Perissodactyla; family Equidae; genus Equus; species Equus quagga. The sequence continues at coordinate 4,805,537 of NC_060288.1, read as the reverse complement.
TTGGTGATGGTCTTTCCTCAAACTTTGCCTGAGGGAGGACCAAAAGCAGAAGCTGAGAATAAAAACAAATTCCTAGGAAATGTCTGATTGTTCTTTAGCTATGGTAACAAATAACTCCCAGAACTGGTTTAAGATTTACCTAATCACTCAATATGTCTTTTATAATAATAGTCACAAGTACATAACAGAACTACTTTTAAATCTGTCTAAACTGTCAATGGCAATTTACGTCGTTGTACATGTTACTAAAAGTCAGCCAACTATACGAATGGGTCAGTATAAAAATCATAGTACAGACTTCTTTTGCTGAAGCACTCTCAACTTAGTTCACTTCTCTACTTTCTGTATAACTTGTTGTAAAAGGAATATAACTCTTCAGTAAGAGCTCTTTCTCACTTTCCCCAGAAAGATGTAGATTATGAATATTTGATGGCAGTTTCTTCCTACAACAGTCTGTTCCTTCCAAACATATAATAATTGAATGCAATGATAAAATAGTTCTCTTAAAATAGAAAAACTAAGGAATGTCACTTAGAAAAGCACATGAATGTACAGCAATTATCAATTTTGAGAGAAAAATGGATAATATGTTTAACAACTAACATTAAAATTGCATTGATTATATAGTGAATATCCATGCAAGCATACTACTATTCAAAACATTAAACTTTGACTTATAAAGGCCAAATAGGTTTTTTTAATGACATTATGTTCAGTTCAATTTATAAATGTTCTATTTTTTGAAGCAATTATATACAGTTCAACTTTTATTCTCCAACTTAGTAATATAAAGACTATTAAAGGATGAGTAAACTAAGTAATATGTTTATTGATGCTTTAAAATATTTAGGAAATTGTGAAACATGAAAATCATGAGAGCAAACTGGATAATAATTACATACCAGGACAACTCCTGCAGCATAATTCTTGTCACATATCTTTCTAGGAAATGTGGCTCCTATAAAACTAGGCTGTTTCTTGTAGCTAAAACATAAAAATTTTCCTCATAATTACATTAGAGAACAGTATTATTAATGATAATAATTTTAATAGCAGCAAACATTATTGAACAATTACTATGTCTAAGTAACATGCTACTCTGAATTAAACTATTTAAATACATTTTCCTCAAACCTTCCATGTTGAGAATATTTAAATATGTATTTATAAATTTTGAATTTGACAACATCCAGAAGTATAATAAGGGTGAGGCCTAACAGCTTATGCAAAATGCCATTGCAGTCATGGTTACAGTTTTTATTTTGGTTCTCTCTACTTTTTTAAAAGCCCAGAAAATTCAATTTTCTGTGATCTCCTTCTTCATTTATTCACTAAAGGTGAATGATTTTTCTGTGCATTAGATTCTAGATAGTGCAAAAATTCAATGTATTCAAGTTATTAGAAAATAAAAACATCATTATTCAGATGAGAGACAAGAAGGTAGAGATAAGATAACAGGTGGTAAAAGTTATAAGCCAAGGGAAATCAAAGAAGTCATATCACTCATAATTTACCTCCTCTACTTATTTCAATGTGTTTATGAAATATTAATTTTATCAGATAATTTTATGTCAGTTGATCAAAGTTTTTTAAAGTCTTGCTTCACATTAGTCCCTTGAGGACAGGACTTTAACTTATATTTTTATCCTGTCACATGGTAGCTATGAAATTTAACAACACAGTTAATATTAAGTAAATGTTTACTTTTCATAATTAACATATGAAATCATTTTGGGTTATTCCTTTAATGCTATGCAAATACGGAATACTGTACTCACGCAAATAAGTATGCAGTATGGTAAGGTTGGAAGAGATGTGTGCTTTTCCAGTTTAAAAATCTAGATAATATATTATTAGGAGTCCCTGTAGTAGAAATTTTGTTTTTATTTGACCAGATTTCTATGGAAGATATTACAACAGTCGTTTTTAATTGGGTAAGCATCTAAAAGGAGAAGATAAAAAAATTTAAATAAATTTGAATATGATGTTAAACTTTCATAAAAATACATTTAAGACATCGAATTCAATATTTTGATTATGGAAACTCTTCAACAGCACAGCAAAATACTATACACATCAATTCATATTACCTATACTTTTACAAAGTATATAAACAAAATAGTTTTTAAAAACTTACTGCGTTAACAAAGCCAATTATCTGAATAATCTTCTGTGTTACAGCCTTTATATCAGAGCCCATGTAATCAAACTGAAAAAGATAAACTATTTTTTAAGACTAGTGGATGACACTAATATATCATATACCCCTTACACATATAATGTGCTATATTTTAAAATAGCTATGGGGCCACATTCCAATTGAAATCCTGGAAACCAATAATGACTATAAATAATAATTTATTTAAAAAAATAAACAGGGACAGGCCTGGAAGCCTAGTGGTTAAATTTAGCGTGTTCTTCTTTTGTGGCCCAGGTTCTTTTTTGGTGGCCCCAGGAGTGGACCTACATCACTCATCTGTCAGTAGCCATGCTGTGGTGGCAGCTGTCATACAAGACGGAGGAAGACTGGCAACAGATGTTAGCTCAGGGCAAATCTTCCTCAGCAAATTAATTAATTAATTAGAAATTTAATTTATATAATAAAGACATTTAATAAAATGATTTTAAACAATGTTTCATGCACTCAACTTGGGCATTACTTATTGTTTATGAAAATTGAATCATAAATTTTTTAACGTGGTATTTCAAAATATAGTTATTTCTAGAATAATACATATAATCACAGACCAAAAAATACATGCATAACAAAGGGAAATCTAGAATGAGAGGCTCACTGTTATAGTGATCCTGGATACTATATTCAGATACATCCTTTCACGCCACGGAGCAACTTACATCTAACTTCTTCTTTATTCCAATAAGCTGTTTCTTTGTCTAATGCTTAAAAATGTCAGCACAATATGAGCTTTGCTCCTGATTTTTCATTGGAAGACCTCAAATATTTCATCAGTAAGTGCTGTTCAGTTTAAGATAAGTATTTTGGATCATGTTGAGAAATACCTAGTTCTAAATCTCCCTATATACTAAAGCTTTAATAAAAAATAGAGTTGAGCTTCTGTCAAAAGTCTTTTTGAAGCATACCAAATGATTTTCGTGTTTTGACTTATTGATGCAATACATTTCGCTGATATATTACTTAATATTAAACCATCATTACATTCACTAATATACTATGGAAAATAAGATAATATTTTGTTTAGAAGTTTGTAGCTTTAAGAAAAATGGGCCTGTTGCTCATGTGTGTGCACACACACTTTGCATAATTGAGCAAATGAAATGTTTAGTAAATATTAGAGCATTACCTAAAATTGTTGCATATTTTTCCTATATCCTAGAATTATATTAGCATATGAATTGTGTCTTCCTGAAACATTTTAAAGAACTCTCCTTTAAAATGATCTATACCAAACATTAGCAACTGATCCATTCAAATTATTTTTTTCCACCTTTTTGAGATATAATTGACATACAACATTGTGTAAGTTTAAGGTGTACAATGTGATGATTTCATTTAAATTCTTATCTCCTTTGGAGAATTCATCAAATCTGTGTTTGTTTGAATCTTCTCCAAGGCCATGGTTATATCATCTTCATCCTTTTTAACATCATAACATGTTTTCTTCCTTTTTGCTTAATTATACTTTCTACCTATTTTTTTCAATAAACCAGCTCTTGAATTCACTTATCCATTTTAATGTTTCTGTTTATCATCAACTTATGCTTATTAATTATTGCCCATTCTCCTTATATTTCTCTTGTTTTACAGCTTTAAAACTTTACATTGAAAGCTTCATTTATACATTTTTCATTCCTACTTTCCTAATAGCAAATTCTTTCAAAAATATGAGTTTCCTCTGTGTCTAGTTTTGGTACTATCCTCTGTGGTAGGCATTATCCCTATTTACCAACATTCAGTTATCTTCTAGTTCAGGAACTCTTCCTCTTTAAAGAAAGGCATGGGCCAGGTGATTTACTTTGGCCAATGAAATGAGGGCAAAAGTGATGAATGTCACTTCTAAGGGGAAGTATTTCCTTATCATGGCTCATATCCCTTTGGGTCTGCTTTTCTGTTGGCTTGGCAATCAGAAAAGAAACTATGCATATGGAAATGCCAAAAAAAATCTAGGTATTCTGGAGTGGTGAGCCAACACATAGAAGACAGCCGTTCTGGAGAGTCACCCAGACCCATGGCTGATGTCGCATGAACGAAAAATAAACTGTGTTTAGCCACTAAGATTTTGCACTTATTTATTACCATAGCAAAACCGTGCCTGTCCTGATTAATACAAACTCTCCAAATTTTGAAATATTGTATAGAATTCATTAATTTCTAAATAGTTTATAACTGGGTTTTTTTTCAACATTGAAAAAGTTACTCATAACGGTATTTAAAATTTTTCATTTTATTATTTTTTGCCTTATCTATTTTTATTCCTTATTGTTTTAATATATTGTGATAGAGTTTTGGCATATAAGATTTTACTTTTACAAAATTATGGATGTTTTCCTTGTGACCTAGAGATGACTACCTTTGCATACATTTGCTATACATTTTCCACAGATATCTACAGACATTTGAATGTATATGGCACCCATTCATAAGTTACAAAGGTCAATAAGTGTCTAGTAAAGCAAGCTGATAAATAATTTGATCTTTATGTGCTAGCATTTATTATTTGTCTGTCTCTTAAAGGCTAAAAGAAATGCTTTACTGTGTTCCACTATAGTTTTGGGTTTTGCTAGTTTCTCTGGAGTATTCCTAAAAGTTTTGTTTTTCTAGTTTCTTCATAACACACTTGGCAACTAAATGTTTACTATTAGAAATACACCTTTAATTTGAATTGTATTTTTCAATATAATATATCCCTCCCATTCTTCTACTTAAGACTTTTTATCCTGAATCTTACTTGATCTATTAGTAATGTCATCCTGATTTTCTCTTTGATTACTAACCTTGGCACATTTTTGTTGGTCTTTTAATAAATGTTTTATACCTAACACTGCCATTTTGTTTTAAGTTGTCTCATAAATGTCATCTAATTTGAGATTCTTAGCACTTTAATAGGGATATTTAACTCTCTCACACTATTGTAATCAATAAAGTTGACCCATAAGTTTCTATTTTCTTATTCATGTCTTCACAGTGTTTCCTTTTGACTTTTGCTATATTATATGAGAATATTTTGGGGGTTTTTTCTGTGATGATTTCAAGGTTATACATTTAACATTGTATATTCAGATATGTTTAAACATTTTAAAACAAGTTTCTTCATTTTTATCAACTAGACCTACCTGGACAAGAAGACCTTAATTGGTCGGAAGATGAAAATCAAAAATTTTGAGGATTCATCAAGGTTTAAGTATTTTTTCCAAAATAGTTAATAATGCTTACTAGGAAGATGCTGAATATGGCTACGTAAATGAGGCAACACCACACCCTATCAATTTATTGGATGCAGCAGTGCATTTCTCTTCCTTTTTGACTTAATGATAAAAGCCTATTTAAATAATTTTTTGAAATGCATGTTTATTTGTGGCTATCCTACTCTAAAGCTTTTAGGTCAACTTTATTGAAGTATAATTTATATACACTGAAATTCACCCACTTTAAGGATTCATTAATTTTGGCAAATAGCATTTACTTTTTATTTTGAAAAAATTCAACCTACAGAAAATTGAAAGTTTTCAGACTATCCCTACATCCTTCACCTAGATTAAGTTATTATTAATGTTTGCCACATTTAGTTCTTTCTATATATCTTTATCTGTATATGGATGTGGATCGGGGCATGCATTGTTCATTTTGCTGAACTATTTGATAGCAAGTTGCACATATCTCAGATGTAGCTTGTAAGAATAAGGATTTTCTCCTGTTTTCCCACTATACAATTATCATGTCCAAAAAATTTAATATTAATTCAATAATACCTAATATATAATATCTATATGTCATATTTAATACCTGTCTATACATATATATGACATAATATCTATGTTTCATATCTAATGATATGCAATATCTACTGTCAAATATATAATATTCTTGGGCAGGGAAGTTAATCTGTAGCCCTGCCCATCCCCAAATACAGCCTCCAACCCTGCTAACCAGAACTCCTGGGAATCTCGACAGCCTACCCTGCAGCCTTGATTGCAGTGGCACTTGAGTGGAGAGCCCAGCCAGTGACTCTGCATCTGCAGAGCCAAGACAGTGGCCCTGACTGGCCAGGGAGCTTAAGATGTAGTTCTGTCTGAGTTGATCCACAAACAAAGAGCATTTCTGGTCCAGGGCCTATTCTACAGTACAAACTGGGCAGGAAACTAATTTACAGCCCCATCCAAAGCTGAATACAGCCTCTAGCCCAGCCCAACCAGGAAACCTAACTGGAGCTCTAGGAATCTGTGTAGCCCATTCTGCAGCTCCAATTAGCAGCACTTTACCGAACAGCCCAAGCGGTGGTCCCACTCATCTGCAGAGCTAGAATGGTGGCTCATCAGGCCAGAAAACTTGGTGCATAATTTTGTCTAATTCGATCCTCAAACAAAAGACTGACCAGAATTAAGGCCTGTATGGGGGCCCTTCCCAGGCAGGAAAACTAATTCATAGCCCATCCCACGGCTGACTATATCCTTCAGCCCATCTGATCAGGGAACCTATCAGAGTACACAGGATGCTGCAAAGCCCATCCTATAGCACTATTTACAGTGGCACTTGAATAAAAACACAGGGTACAGCTTTCTACATTTGCAGAGTACAACTGGTAGCTCCATCTGGCCAGGGAATTCAGTGCAGAGTGTTTCCTGTCTTGGGTCCTTACACATAAGCTGTGGAGGCTACAGGGCTCATTTTGCTGCCACACTAAGGTATAAAAGCTAATTCATAGCCCCACCTCCTGCTGAGTATAGACTCAGTCTTGAGCATCTAGGAAGCCCAACTAGAGAATCCAGGGAACTGCAAAGCCCATCCTACAGCCTCACATGGACAGGGAACTAAGCCAGCAGTCCTATACAACTGTTCTCAGCCAGCAGCACCCTATCCCAAACCTCAGAGCTCATGAAGTAGCCTCATCCAAAAATACACCCTGATAGCAAACCCCACCTGCCCAACGACACTACCAGCTGACACTGCCAGAGTCCCAAGTTAAGCTGAATTAACTTGTTAAGGATTAACAAGGATTGTCTCTGCCAAAGCAAACTTGTAAAGTCTGGAATGGAGATAGCTTACTCAAATGTGCAGATATCAATGTGAGGAATCAAGGATCACAAGAAATCAGGAAAATATGACATCACCCAAGAAAACTAACAAAGCTCCAATAACTGACCCTAATGAAATGGAAATCTATGAACTGTCAGACAAAGAATTCAGAATAATCATCTAAATAAGCTTAGTAAACTACAAGAATATGTACAAAACTAAA